>NC_031977.2:36704773-36884118 GCF_001858045.2 Oreochromis niloticus
CAGTTTATAGTCACAATTTTCTCACTGAAGCATCAAGAGGGACTGATGGTGATATTCACCGCTTTTGAGGTGGCCACGATGAACCTGTGAAAATCAGTACAACAAAATGAAAGACATGACATTTCCTGGTGCCACTAGGTGGCGCTCTACGTATTCCTGACAATGGGCACATCAATCTGTTCAGGGCGGGTCTGACATCATCCCTGTAAAATCTGGTACTGATCAGATTGGATTTCATTGAGTTACACTAATTTGTTTCTTCATGGCGAGACCTCAATGTTCGCCATGCTGCTGGGGTCACACCCTTCAGCGAAAACTCACAGTTTTCTCTGTAACCCAAGACCAACTCCTTAAGGCTTTCCTGGAGAAATTTGAGGCTGCAGATGTCACCCATTACAATACTGTACCCCAAAGTGTAAAACATGACATTTCCTGTTCCCACTAGGTGGCGCTGTCCCTGGTGTCAAATATGGCAGTTGAAATATGTTCAGGGGTGGAGCCTTATCATATGTGTCCACTTTGGTCAAGGTCTGACAATGTATGACAGAACGAGAGGCAATAAGATTTTCATGGCGAGTCATCGAAATTCGCCGTGGCGCCACGGCCTCACAGTAACCCGAAAACTCAAAAGCTCCGCAATTTAACATGGCCCAGGTGTGTAGTTGACACTGACCAAATATGAAGCTTGTACGATGAAATTCCAATGAGGAGTTCGCAAAAGTTCGAGGCATGGAAATGGCAAAATTAGAGCCAAAATGTCACCTTCACTTCCAAATGGCGGACTTCCTGTTGGGTTTAGGACATGGCCATAATAGACTTTTATGTGCGTCTCCGAACGTTAGATATGTGTTCCGAGTTTTATACATGTAGGTCATACCCATCTCGGGGGCTCGCGTTTCTCATTTTTCTAGGTGGCGCTACTGAGCCAATTTTCCCTGGACATGTCTACGGACATTAAAATACGTAAATTTTCACCAGACCTGACGCGTCTGCAAAATTTCATGAGTTTTCGAGCATGTTTAGGCCCTCAAAAGGCCGATTCATTTGCCGAAATAATAATAATATAATAATAATATAATAATAATAATAATAATATAATAATAATAATAATAATAATAATAAACAGAGCAGATACAATAGGGCCTTCGCACTTTTGTGCTCGGGCCCTAATAATAATAATAATAATAATAATAATAAGAAACAGAGCAGATACAATAGGGCCTTCGCACTTTTGTGCTCGGCCCTAATAATAATAATAATAATAATAATAATAATAATAATAAGAAACAGAGCAGATACAATAGGGCCTTCGCACTTTTGTGCTCAGGCCCTAATAATAATAATAATAATAAGAAGAAGAAGAAACAGAGCAGATACAATAGGGCCTTCGCACTTTTGTGCTCGGGCCCTAATTAATGTAAGCTTGCTGCAGCTGTATGTATGAACATGTGTTTCTGTGCTCACAGTCCACCTCTCAGGAACCTGCAGTTCATTTTAAGTCTACTTTAAACAGACCTCACAAAAGGCTGATGTGGCTGGATCAGTAGTCTGATGTAAGTACGATACCTTTGGCCAGGGATTAATCTGGTACATCTCTTCACTGTAATCTTAGGTATTTTCCCCACACCTGAATTAAAAAATACTGATATTTACATATAACACATTCAGCTGATGCAGCCTGACTCAATCCTAGATGTTCAGCACACACAGAGACACAGAGGTACTGTTTAAAGTTTAGTGTTAACCTGAGTCACTGATCATTTACAGTATTACAGAGTCTGGCAGTCTTTGCATGATGTCCACGTCACTGTAAGCTTCTAGCTGACTCTCAGGTGTGACAGGTGTGCCAGCAGGAAAGAGTAATAATAACCTGCATCCTGAGGTTTGTCATGCAGGATTAAAGGAGCCAGGCTTTGTTCACACAGCTGGGATTGTATTTTACACTGACCCTGGGTCAGTATAAGTATCATACAGTTTAAACGAAGCACTGAAACTTGCACATATTTATTACAGATGCATTGAAGGTAATCGGGATATTTACCCATTACCCAGCATACACCTCTCCCTCCATAAATACAATAAACGATACAAAAGTAATGGCCTATAATTAATTTACCTGCTGTATCTGATGTTTCTCAGGTAGTTGTTTACATTATATAATATATTGTGTTCAGTACACGTCACTACAATGTGATTTTGGAAATGTATAAATATATGGACAACAGGCTCTTCCGCGGCAATCTCTTGTCGTCAATAAACAACGTTTAGGGAGATCTACAGGGAGTGCAGAATTATTAGGCAAGTTGTATTTTTGAGGAATAATTTTATTATTGAACAACAACCATGTTCTCAATGAACCCAAAAAACTCATTAATATCAAAGCTGAATGTTTTTGGAAGTAGTTTTTAGTTTGTGTTTAGTTTTAGCTATGTTAGGGGGATATCTGTGTGTGCAGGTGACTATTACTGTGCATAATTATTAGGCAACTTAACAAAAAACAAATATATACCCATTTCAATTATTTATTTTTACCAGTGAAACCAATATAACATCTCCACATTCACAAATATACATTTCTGACATTCAAAAACAAAAACAAAACAAATCAGCGACCAATATAGCCACCTTTCTTTGCAAGGACACTCAAAAGCCTGCCATCCATGGATTCTGTCAGTGTTTTGATCTGTTCACCATCAACATTGCGTGCAGCAGCAACCACAGCCTCCCAGACACTGTTCAGAGAGGTGTACTGTTTTCCCTCCTTGTAAATCTCACATTTGATGATGGACCACAGGTTCTCAATGGGGTTCAGATCAGGTGAACAAGGAGGCCATGTCATTAGTTTTTCTTCTTTTATACCCTTTCTTGCCAGCCACGCTGTGGAGTACTTGGACGCGTGTGATGGAGCATTGTCCTGCATGAAAATCATGTTTTTCTTGAAGGATGCAGACTTCTTCCTGTACCACTGCTTGAAGAAGGTGTCTTCCAGAAACTGGCAGTAGGACTGGGAGTTGAGCTTGACTCCATCCTCAACCCGAAAAGGCCCCACAAGCTCATCTTTGACGATACCAGCCCAAACCAGTACTCCACCTCCACCTTGCTGGCGTCTGAGTCGGACTGGAGCTCTCTGCCCTTTACCAATCCAGCCACGGGCCCATCAAGACTCACTCTCATTTCATCAGTCCATAAAACCTTAGAAAAATCAGTCTTGAGATATTTCTCGGCCCAGTCTTGACGTTTCAGCTTGTGTGTCTTGTTCAGTGGTGGTCGTCTTTCAGCCTTTCTTACCTTGGCCATGTCTCTGAGTATTGCACACCTTGTGCTTTTGGGCACTCCAGTGATGTTGCAGCTCTGAAATATGGCCAAACTGGTGGCAAGTGGCATCTTGGCAGCTGCACGCTTGACTTTTCTCAGTTCATGGGCAGTTATTTTGCGCCTTGGTTTTTCCACACGCTTCTTGCGACCCTGTTGACTATTTTGAATGAAACGCTTGATTGTTCGATGATCACGCTTCAGAAGCTTTGCAATTTTAAGACTGCTGCATCCCTCTGCAAGATATCTCACTATTTTTGACTTTTCTGAGCCTGTCAAGTCCTTCTTTTGACCCATTTTGCCAAAGGAAAGGAAGTTGCCTAATAATTATGCACACCTGATATAGGGTGTTGGTGTCATTAGACCACACCCCTTCTCATTACAGAGATGCACATCACCTAATATGCTTAATTGCTAGTAGGCTTTCGAGCCTATACAGCTTGGAGTAAGACAACATGCATGAAGAGGATGATGTGGACAAAATACTCATTTGCCTAATAATTCTGCACTCCCTGTATAGTATTCAATAGGAGGACCCTGCACGTCAATTCTCGACGCGAGGGGGGTACCCTGCGCGTCGATAAGTGAAGCAGAGGGAGCCTGACCATGCGTCACACATTTGACGAATTGGGAGTGAGAACGTGTTGGGTAGACATATCGGTTTTTGTACTCGGTATCGGCAAGTACTCAGATCCAAGGATCGGTATCGTATCGGTTTGAAAAAATTTGTATTGTTGCATCCCTATTGAAATGTATGGAAGAATGGCAAAGCTGGTAGAAGTCGAACTTAAGGGAGAAATGCCTTTGCAGTTTTTATGTCCTGGTGTTTAAATAGATTTTAATATTTTAAAGTCTCGGTGAAGACACTTCACCCGTTGCCTACTGGTGGTGGTCAGAGGGCCCGGTGGCACCAGTGTCCAGCAGCCTCGCCTCTGTCAGTGCGCCCCAGGGTGGCTGTAGCTACAATGTAGCTTGCCATCACCAGTGTGTGAATGGGTGGATGACTGAATGTGTAAACCACTTTGGAGTCCTTAGGGACTAGTAAATTGCTATACAAATACAGGCCATTTACAATTTTAAAAAGTTGTTCAGGGGTGATTAAAGATGGCTGCTAAGTGTTTGGGATTGTTGCTAGAAGGACTTTGGTAATAATCAAAGACTCACATGAATATGATGAAGATCAAGACACTGAATGAAATTATAGTTTCAAAAAGATTTAAAATATCACACAAGTCAATGTCAGTGTTTATATTGATATTCCTGCACCACCTCTATGTTTTATATAGAACTTGACATTGTACAGCTCATAGCCTTAATGCTACCTCTATGTTACCATCTAGCACTACTGCCAGCGTAGACTAATTGGAGAGCTGTTCACTCATTTAGTGCTGCAGTCATTTAGCGTTGAATCATTACTGTAGAGAGGCTGATTACTGAGAGCATCAGGCTGCTAACGGAGCTACACATTCAAAGCATTTCAAATAGTTTTGGGTCTGACACTCGCTTTGTAACTGTTCAAAAAAAAAAGGCCACTCAGAGAGCACATTTCCCACCAAGTCCAGAGCACCAGTTACAAATTCTACAAACAAGTTTTATGGATCTGTGACAGGCACATGCAGAGGGGGAAGCGGGAGGGGCTTGAGCACCCACCCCTTTCCTGGTGGGTGCCCAAAGTGCCCTTTTATTGAGGCAATGTTTCTCTAATTTTTAAAAATTTTTTAAATGTCTGTGTGCGTGCGGAGTCCGGTCTGTGCCCCTAAACAATAATATTTAACTATTAATCCCAGTTTTGCTAAATAAAAGTATCTGGCTTGCGTCAATCACATGGTCGCCATTAACCAATGATCGCCCTTGAAGGCAGAACGCGCTGGTTATGAGCCGGGAACGAGCTCACAAAGTGCACGCGCATGTTTTGCGTTCCGGAGCTGTAGGAGAAACACAAATTAACTCAGAGACACAGACTGATGCGACAAAACCAGTAAGTAGGTGTACAGCACTGCAGTCTACAGCACACAGGAGTATTAGCTCATTACGTACACGTTGGTAAGCTGTCTTGTGGTAACTGACGAATTGAAATAAACGAGCATGCTGTGTGTGCAACAGCGCGACAAACATTACCTGTCCTTTTATTAACAGTAGTAATAAGGGGGCACTAGTTCAAAATGGCGGCCAACCAAACCGGTTTGACCGGTTTCGTGCATGTGTGCATGCGCGTTCAGGTCCTGGGGTTATGTGAGTTCATGTGTGGAAACACACAGGGCGTCTGTGGGGTCAGATGAGTTCATGTGTTTCAATTTAATCAAACCATAGGGTTTTTAATTAAACTATTTTTTCTCACTTTGGCGTGTCTCAACATTCATTTATGCAGACATATGTGTCCTTAAGAGCAATTCTTTGTTTTTGCGTGTAGGGGTGGAAGGCGTTTTGTTCACAGTGCGCCTTAACAAAGCGCGAATGCTTTTTATTTACATCTAGTCAAAAGTGTTGGTAATAGTGTTTTAATCACACTAATTTTGTGATTCTGACAATGTCTCAGCAGGCAGTGATGCAAACATTTTATTTTAAAAACGGCACAAATGGGAATTTCTTCTGAATGGGTAATTTCAGCCTGTTCACAAGTGTTTCATTTAATCAAACCACTAGTTTTAATTTAACTAGTTTTACGGATCTAGCAGGGTTTATTTCACGAAATGATGCAATCATTTTATTTAAAAATCTGACAGACTGACATTTATGAAGCGCCAGCTATAACACACATGCTTACCGTGTGAAAGGACCACGGATGTCTTGGAGCAGAGAACCGCGTTGTATTGTTGCTTTTCTCTTATGCATAAGCAATGCCGGCTGGTCAGAAACGCTCTGTGTGGGTAGAAAATGGTCTGCACCGGCGCTGGTCCTGACGCGAAATGGCGAGGGTCTCACGCTCTGAGAAGCGGTTCATATAGGACCGGGTGCTTCCAAAAACAGTAGATGGGGGGCCTATAAATCTGGGGTCGATACAGCTGCAGGGCATCACCTTGCTGTGCAAGTTTAAAACAATGAGGGTGGGGCACGCAGGTGCTGAGCTCCGGTGTAACTGGCCAAGATAGGCCTAAGGGTCCGCTGTTGCTGGCTACTTCAGAAAATAGGCGAGACCCTGCTCGACTGGTACATCTGCGGGGCTTTTACCTTCTCGAGGAATTACAAAAAGAGCCGATACCAGCCACTTTAAACAATAGGTCGGGTCCCCGCTCGACTGGTACACCTGTCGGCTTTTACCTTTTCCTAAGGAATTTCAAAAGAAACGATACCTCCTCCTTCAGACAATAGGTTGGGCCCTTGTTCGCATGGTACTCTCAACAACTAAGTGATACACTTATCTTTTGTCTTCCTAAGGAATCACAACAATTAAATGGTACCTGCGGTGGGCTTTTGCAATCCTGAACAATTTCAAACAATTAACCGGCTGTTGAAAAGACGGAGCGGGTCTGTGCGACTGCTTTTAGAAGTATCACTGCAGCATTTATTTCTAAAGGGGTGGTGAATGTTATTTGTGACCACCTATTGCGTTAAAACTAGTAGTCTCTGTCTCCCTCTTAGTTCAACATTCCGAAATCCCGATTTTTAAATAAAATGATCGCATCAACCCGTCAAAGAAACCCCAGTACATGCGTAAAACTAGTTAAATTAAAACTAGTGGTTTGATTAAATGAAACGCTTGTGAACAGGCTGACATTACCCGTACAGAAGAAACTCCCGTTTATACCGTTTTTAAAATAAAAGGCATGCATCACTGCATAAGGAGACATTGTCAGAATCACAAAATGAGTGTGATTAAAACACAATTAGTTTGAAAGAGTGATACTGCCTACTTATAGCATTTATTTTCTAAAGGGACTTTATGTTATTTGTGACCATTTACGGTGTTGAAAAAACTAGCTGGCTCCATCTCCCTCTTGGATCAACATTCTGAAATCCCGATTTTTAAATAAAATGATCGCATCAAACAGTGAAAGAAACCCCAGTAGATGCGTAAAACTAGTTAAATTAAAACTAGTAGTTTGATTAAATAAAACACTTGTGAACAGGCTGACATTACCCATTCAGAAGAAATTCCCATTTGTGCCGTTTTTAAAATAAAATGTTTGCATCACTGCCTGCTGAGACATTGTCAGAATCACAAAATTAGTGTGATTAAAACACTATTACCAACACTTTTGACTAGATGTAAATAAAAAGCATTCGCGCTTTGTTAAGGCGCACTGTGAACAAAACGCCTTCCACCCCTACACGCAAAAACAAAGAATTGCTCTTAAGGACACATATGTCTGTGTTCCGCTCTTAATTTTACTGCAATATAGGCGCTCTTTGTAGTGAGCTAATTTTATTTTGAAATTCGTTTTATTTTGAAAACCAGTTTCAGGAAGTGACAGGAAGTCAGCCATGTTTGTTTAGTTCTTAGCAGATCACATGTGGGGAAAGTTGATCCAGCGACATCTGCCTTTTGTTTGTGCCATCGACACCACCGCCTGTAAGTTTTCATTTGTATTGAATTGTAGGATTGTATTTTATGTATATTTTGTGGAAATAGTGCTGTAGATAAATACTTTAGTAGTTGTGTGCTAACGCTAATGAATGTGTATTGGAATCTATTTTGTTGTGCTAATGATGCTAGGTTAATTTTAGCTATGTTATTTGTATTTCAGTTTTACTCCATGAGGAAATACTTACTAATTAAAAGGAGTTGGATGCTACATCCTGACTTCGCACGTTATTTCAAGTGGAGTTAGGCTACTGCTGAATTGTGTAGCGTATACACACAAGGAGAGCAGGATAGTAAAAAGACGGTTAGCAGCTGGCAAAACAACTCTACGACAGCAAGCTATGTCAACAAACATGGACGAAGCACACCCCGAAGGTGCAAGACCTAAGGAACCAAAGCCTCCTCAAGACGGAGCATCAGTTAAAAGCACTAGTTCAGTTTCCAGATATTCAAGTAGATCAAATGTCAGTGCAGCAGCAGCACACGCGAGAGCCAAAGCAGAAGCTGCTCGTGCACGTGTTGCCTTCGCACAGAGAGAGATCAGCATTAAAGTCGACAAAGCAAGATTAGAAGCTAATCTTGAAGCCTTAAATCTGGAAAAGGAAGCTGCAGCCGCAGTTGCACAAGCAGAAGTTTTGGAAGCAGCAGCAGAGATAGAGGTTGAAGCACATCCTAGTTGGAAAAGTCTCCCAGTTATGGTGCAGAGTACACATGAACGTGTAAGTGACTATATCAGAGACCAAACTATGCAGCTTAACCAACGCGATGAACCAGTCAATCTCTCAATATCAGAGCATCCCATCGAGAAGAGCCCTCCACCATCGGCTAAGTACATCATTACAGATGAGTATATTGTGAAAGACACATGGCCCACACCTTTCCAGCCACAACCAAGTTCCAAGGTAACGCATGCATACCAAACCGCTCACACCTCTATCCCATCAGCTCAGCCAGACATAAATGCTCGACCTCCAAGTTAACAGTGAGGGACTCCTGCAAGAACAAAAGAGCAATACGCCCTACCCTAAACCAGAGCTAACTTTTCCTCAGTACCCCAACACTTCTCATACACACCCTCCAGAGTCTTCAGTGATGATGGACATGGCGAAGTACCTGGCACGAAAAGAGCTTGTGAGCACTGGCTTAACCCACTTTGATGATCATCCAGAGTCATACAGAGCATGGAAATCTGCCTTCTCCAATACCATTAAGGGTTTGGACCTTACTGCAAGTGAACAGCTGGATTTACTTTCAAAATGGCTTGGGAAGGAATCTTCTGCATACGTCAAACGCCTAAGAGCAGTTCATATTGACAACCCAAATACTGCACTCAAAATGGTCTGGGACAGGCTCGATGAATGCTACGGTGCTCCAGAAGTCATCGAAAGTGCTCTCTTTAGGAAGTTGGACAGCTTTCCTAAAATAACAAACAAGGACAATTACAGGTTAAGGGATCTTGGAGATCTATTGATGGAACTACTTTCAGCAAAAGAGGATGGCTACTTGCCCGGCTTAGCATACCTGGATACCGCCCGTGGCATCAAACCCATCGTGGAAAAACTGCCATATAACCTGCAAGAAAAATGGATCACTCAAGGCTCAAAATACAAAGAGGACTACAAGGTTGGTTACCCCCCCTTTTCCTTTTTCACTTCCTTTATCTGCTATCAAGCTAAAACAAGAAACGATCCCAGCTTTGCTCTTTCTGGAAGCAGTCCTGTCACAGAAAAGCCTATCTCACGCCACACAAATTTAAGAACCCCAGTCTCAGTGCATGCGACCAAAGTCGTTTCTGATGCCCCACAAAGCGATCCAGATCCTAGAGAGGATATATCCAAGCATTGCCCCATCCATAAAAAACCCCACCCCTTAAAGAAATGCCGTGGGTTCAGGCTAAAGACTATTGAAGAACGCAAAACGTACTTGAAAGATCGAGGCATCTGTTTCAAATGCTGTGCATCCACATCTCATCTCGCACGAGACTGCAAAGTTGTCCTGAAATGTGATGAGTGCAACAGTGACAAGCACATCACAGCTCTTCATCCTGGTCCACCACAACTGTCCACCAAGGCCTCAAGTCCCCGAACAGGTGACGGCGGGGAGCCGGAAAAAGAGGACATTATCCCAGAACCAGTTGCAAGCCCTCTGTGCACTGAAGTTTGTGGTGATTGCGCCAGGTCAAAATCTTGTTCCAAGATATGTCTTGTTAAGGTTTACCCTAAAGAGTGCCCACAACAAGCTATCAAAATGTATGCTATACTCGATGACCAGAGCAACAAGTCTCTAGCCAGGTCAGAGTTCTTCAACTTATTCGGAATCGAAGTTGGCTCATACCCCTACACCCTGAAAACTTGTGCTGGCTTAGCCGCAACCTCCGGCAGGAGAGCAAATGGCTATCAAATCGAAGCAGTAAATGGTGAAGTTAGCCTTGCGCTACCAACACTGATCGAATGTGACGACTTACCAGATAATCGTGATGAAATACCGACACCTGAAGCTGCCCTCCAGCACCCGCACCTCAAGAGCCTTGCTAGCAAAATCCCGCCTCTTGATAATGATGCCAAGATCCTTCTTTTGCTTGGGAGAGACATTCTCCAGGTTCACAAGGTGAGGCAGCAGATCAACGGTCCTGGTGATGCACCTTTCGCTCAAAGGCTTGACCTTGGATGGGTCTTAGTAGGTGATGTGTGTTTGGGAAAGGTTCATAAGCCCATTGTCCACTGTTATAAAACGAACATACTGGAAGACGGAAGACCATCATTGTTCAGACCTTGTACGAGCCACATCCATTTCAAGCAAACGGCCAACTCCAGTCAACTCAAGGGGCTCTCACACAGTTGCCGTAGCACTACATTGGACGACCACTCACTCGGCAACACAGTCTTTGCAAGAACAGCGGATGATGACAAGCGTGCCTTCTCCATAGAGGATGAACAGTTTCTGCAGATAATGGGTGATGAGGTTTTCCAAGACAAGTGCAATAGTTGGGTGGCCCCTCTTCCCTTCAGGGCCCCCAGACCACCTTTGCCCAACAATCGTGAGCAAGCAATGACCCGCCTCTTCTCATTACTGCGCACACTAGAGCGTAAACCACAGATGAAGGACCAGTTCATTGCCTTCATGCACAAGATCTTCTACAACAATCACGCAGAACTAGCCCCTCCACTCCCTAAGGGTAAAGAGTGCTGGTATTTGCCGATGTTTGGGGTCTATCACCCCAGGAAACCTGACCAAATCAGAGTTGTTTTCGACTCAAGCGCACAATGCAATGGCATCTCGCTGAACAATGTGCTACTCACCGGACCAGACTTGAATAACAGTCTAATGGGAGTCCTTATTCGTTTCAGGAGTGAGCGAGTAGCAGTCATGGCTGACATTGAACAGATGTTTCATTGTTTTGTCGTGAGAGAAGACCACCGAGACTACTTACGCTTTCTGTGGTATAGAGATAATGATCCCAGCAAAGACATTGTTGAATACAGGATGAGGGTTCACGTATTCGGCAACAGTCCTTCTCCAGCTGTGGCAACATACTGGAGAAGGACTGTACAGAAGAGCTGCAAAGGAAGGAGAACAGCAGTACGGGTCAGACACCAGACATTTTGTGGAACGCGAGTTCTATGTAGACGATGGCCTTGTTTCCACATCCACAGAGGAAGAGGCAATTTCTCTGCTACAGAGAACCCAAGCATCTCTCTCTGAGTCAAACCTGAGACTGCACAAGATCACGTCCAACAGCGTTGACGTCTTGAAAGCCTTTCCTGCAGGAGATCATGCTAAGGGCATTAAAGATCTTTACTTGGATGGAGACGCAGTACCCACACAGCGAAGCCTTGGATTGAGTTGGGATGTAAAAAGGGACACATTCACCTTCCAAGTGTCAGTCAGTGACAAGCCGTTCACACGACGTGGGATTCTCTCCACCATAAACAGTCTTTTCGACCCTCTTGGCTTCGTCGCTCCTGTGACCGTTCAAGGCAAGTCGTTGCTGAGAGAGTTGACCTTAGATGGAACTGACTAGGACAGTCCACTCCCTCAGGACAAATGTAAGGTTTGGGAGACATGGAAAAATTCGCTTCAAGAACTGCAACATCTTCATATCCCCCGAGCGTATACCACCACCTCCTGTTCCAATGCCAGTCGTAAAGAGATATGCATCTTTTCAGACGCTTCAACCAAAGCGATTGGTGCAGTGCCGTATCTCAAGACAACAGATGCAAATGACCAGATTCATGTGGGTTTCATTCTTGGGAAAGCTAGACTTGCACCACCAACTGAACCTACCATACCCAGACTGGAGCTGTGTGCGGCAGTGCTAGCCGTAGAAATTGCTGAGTTTATCGTTCAAGAGATCGATATCCAAATTGATGCAGTCACCTTTTACTGTGACAGTAAAGTGGTGCTGGGCTACATTCATAATCAGTCCAAACGTTTCTATGTGTATGTCCACAACAGGGTCCAGAGAATCCGCCAGTCCACACAACCAAATCAGTGGAGGTATGTACCTACGGAGCACAACCCAGCTGACCATGCTTCTAGGTCCATTCAAGCCTCACAGCTCACCAGAACCAACTGGTTCACGGGTCCAACATTTCTACACAAGTCACAGCCAAGCAGCGAGCAACATGAGACCTTTGAGCTTATCAACCCAGACGCAGATGTTGAGATACGACCACAAGTTACAACCTGTGTTACGAGTCAAAAGGACAAGTTGCTGGGCTGTGAGAGATTCACGAAATTCTCTTCCTGGAAGTCCATATGGAGAGGAGTTGCAACACTCATCCACGTGGTTTGTTCTTTTAAGGCAAGCAGCCGAGGAACCAACAGATGTAATGGTTGGCATTGGTGCCCTAAACCTCTCACAGCTGACGAGTTGTCCAAGGCAACTACAGTGATTCTTCTTGCTGTGCAACAAGCTTCTTTCCTTGAAGATTTAGATGCTCTCTCCAAGGGAGCCGATGTTTCCAAGAGAAGCTCTCTAACTAAACTCAACCCGATCATAGATGCAGATGGGTTGCTAAAGGTTGGAGGCAGGTTGACGTTAGCTGATTTAAGCGACAAAGAAAGGCATCCCATCATTCTGCCAGGCAAACACCATGTATCTACATTGCTCATCAAACACTATCATGAGCAGGTCGAGCATCAAGGTCGTACCATCACAGAAGGTGCCATTCGAGCTGCTGGCATATGGCTAGTTGGCGGCAAGCGATGCGTGAGTACTGTTCTTCGCGGATGCGTCACCTGTCGAAAGCTTCGTGGGAAAAGAGAGAAACAAAAGATGTCAGACCTGCCGCAGGAGCGACTAAGCACTTCACCACCCTTTACCTACACTGGTGTGGACA
Source organism: Oreochromis niloticus (assembly GCF_001858045.2). Classification (NCBI taxonomy): domain Eukaryota; kingdom Metazoa; phylum Chordata; class Actinopteri; order Cichliformes; family Cichlidae; genus Oreochromis; species Oreochromis niloticus. The sequence continues at coordinate 36,717,950 of NC_031977.2, forward strand.
TTTTCGGTCCTTGGGCCGTGATAGCCAGGCGCACAAGAGGAGGCATGGCTCAGAGTAAGCGTTGGGCCGTTCTCTTCACTTGCATGAGCACACGTGCAGTCCACATAGAAGTGATAGAGTCTTTAGACACCTCTTCGTTCATCAACTCCTTGAGAAGATTCTTTGCAATCCGAGGTCCTTCTGAGCACCTATACTCAGATTGTGGAACCAATTTCGTTGGTGCTTGCAAAGAGTTGGAGTTCCAAAAGGTTTTGTCAAAGTCAGAAGTTCAGAGATACACCAACAATCGCGGATGTACATGGCATTTCAATCCACCTCACTCCTCGCACATGGGCGGTGCGTGGGAACGCATGATAGGAGTTGCAAGGAGAATCCTAGACTCAATGCTGATGCGTACTTCCTCCTCCAGTTTGACCCACGAAGTCCTGTGCACCCTGATGGCGGAGGTGACAGCCATCATCAACTCTAGACCGCTTGTCTCTGTCTCTTCAGATCCTGACGTTCCTCAGATACTTACCCCAGCAATGCTTCTCACTCAGAAGCAGAGTGTCCCACCTCCTCCAGGGACATTCACTGAGAAGGACTTGTATAAGCAACAGTGGCGCCAAGTGCAAAGATTGGCCGACCAATTCTGGAATCGTTGGAAACGCGAATACTTGCAGACACTGCAACTTCGTCGTAAATGGCAAGAAAGCAGCCCAAACATCGAAAGAGGTGACGTTGTCTTAATGAAAGATAATAGTACATGCCGGAACGACTGGCCCATGGCTCTTGTAACAAACACTTTCCCCGGCGGTGATGGAAAGGTCCGCAAGATCGAGATCCGGGTCGTCAAAGACGGAGTGGCCAAAGTTTTCCTCAGGCCTATAACGGAGGTTGTTATGGTTTTAAAGAACCAGGACTGAAAAGGTTATGTTGTGGTTTGAATATTGATATATGGCATCTTAACAGATACCAGACGGGGAGTGTTCCGCTCTTAATTTTACTGCAATATAGGCGCTCTTTGTAGTGAGCTAATTTTATTTTGAAGTTCGTTTTATTTTGAAAACCAGTTTCAGGAAGTGACAGGAAGTCAGCCATGTTTGTTTAGTTCTTAGCAGATCACATGTGGGGAAAGTTGATCCAGCGACACCACCGCCTGTAAGTTTTCATTTGTATTGAATTGTAGGATTGTATTTTATGTATATTTTGTGGAAATAGTGCTGTAGATAAATACAACTACAATAGTAGTTGTGTGCTAACGCTAATGAATGTGTATTGGAATCTATTTTGTTGTGCTAATGATGCTAGGTTAATTTTAGCTATGTTATTTGTATTTCAGTTTTACTCCATGAGGAAATACTTACTAATTAAAAGGAGTTGGATGCTACATCCTGACTTCGCACGTTATTTCAAGTGGAGTTAGGCTACTGCTGAATTGTGTAGCGTATACACACAAGGAGAGCAGGATAGTCTGCATACATGAATGTTGAGACACGCCAAAGTGAGAAAAAATAGTTTAATTAAAAACCCTATGGTTTGATTAAATTGAAACACATGAACTCATATGACCCCACAGACGCCCTGTGTGTTTCCACACATGAACTCACATAACCCCAGGACCTGAACGCGCATGCACGAAACCGGTCAAACCGGTTTGGTTGGCCGCCATTTTGAACTAGTGCCCCCTTATAGGGCTTTGGAGTTGACGTCACTGGAGATGGGCCACGCCCCCTTTCCGCCATGACAGTAGGCTAGACACAGGATACAGCTTCAGCTATGGTTCGTACGTGTTGTGTTATCAGTTGCAACGTTTGATCACACGATCGTGAAGGCAAGAAGCTGGATAATGGGCTCTCTTTTCATCGTTTTTCAACCTGGAGGCAACGTGAGGGATCCCATGTATCCGATATTACTAAACAAAGACGTCAGGCTTGCATTGCAGCGGTGAGACGAGCGGATCGAGTTCTGTGCAATCCCCAGCTTTTTGTTGGTTTGGTCTCCGCATCTTCTTTCCGGTGAGTTCTAAATTAATTCATATTACTATTAAAATGCTTTTAGTGTTATTTTCAATGTGCTGAGGTCATAGATAATGAGATAAAACATGCTAATGTGTGATGCTGCAGAACCACGTCATGTCATCATGTCGACTGAGTAGCTTATGATTTAGCATTATTGCAGGCAAACCAGCATATGAAATGGATGTAACAAATCCAGACTGGGCACCAACACTGCTCATGGGCCTCTAAAAACATACTAAATTGCTCTCATTGTACACTAATCCGCACATAACTTCCAGATGAATCACACACCTGTCATGTGCACTAATTTTATCTTACAGGCTTTTATGCAGCTGCAGAGTCTGAAGGTGTGCCCCGTGCAGAAGTAATCGATGAAGATCTGACAGAAGAACAACAACAAAATTACAATGTCATAGCTGTGGACAGCAGTTGTGTTGGACAAGTGGAGGTTGAGGTACCACCTGTAAATGTGGACAGTGGTGATCGGACAGACAGCATCACAGAAGCTAAAGGGCAGACGAAGCATTGTGTGTGCAATGAACAGGGCAGAGCAGAAATAAACACAACACTGCTTGATAAGATTGTTAAGGTTTGCTGTGTTTTGGTGAATATGTGCCCCAGTGTGGTTGTCAAACCAGCGCCAAATGAAACTTGCTCTTGTTGAGTATTCATAAAGCTGTTGTGTTGCATGTGTAGTTCATTGTAAATAATTGTACTTTGTGTGAAGTAATTTCAATAAAACAGAAAAGAATAGTATACATGTTTGGTTTTTTTTATTCTTGATCTTATCACATGTACTTAGCAAGTACATAGAAATGAAATGCAAACTATTTACATGGCAACACACAGCTGGCATCAATCTTGAACCACAAAATGAAACATTACAGGCTATTTAGAGCAGCACATTGTTTGGAGAAGTATTTCCCAACAAGTTCAGGAAGACACACTTTAAGAAAGAAGTCTTGTGCTTGCTTTAAACGTGGTTCCCAGAAATCCACATCAGGGAAGATGCGTATGACAGAAGGTCTCTCTGTGTCCACACAACGTGGTCACAGTGCAGTTTCATTCAGTCGTTGTTAGTGCAGTACCTGAAACACACAAAAACCACTTTTAATAAAAGGTCTGTAATGAACCAAGGCTAATATAGATGGTTTGGCTGTACGTGCAAATCAAAAACTGTAACAAGGAAGTTGTTTAGAAAGTTATCATGTTCAAACCGACTTACCTTTGTCTTAACGACAACGTACAGTTGTCGCAGCGTGGAGGCATAAAGATGGACAAATCTTGCACCCAGCCGTTCGTGAATTGGATGCGGGCCTCCAGGGATTTATAATTCTTAAACTGGTTTGCTGTGTATGCGCTGACTCCACAGACAAGGTATGCAAAGATCGGGATAGGACAAAGGCGGTAAGATAAAATTAGTGCACATGACAGGTGTGTGATTCATCTGGAAGTGTTTTATCTCATTATCTATGACCTCAGCACATTGAAAATAACACTAAAAGCATTTTAATAGTGATATGAATTCATTTAGAACTCACCGGAAAGAAGATGCGGAGACCAAACCAACAAAAAGCTGGGGATTGCACAGAACTCGATCCGCTCGTCTCACCGCTGCAATGCAAGCCTGACGTCTTTGTTTAGTAATATCGGATACATGAGATCCCTCACGTTGCCTCCAGGTTGAAAAACGATGAAAAGAGAGCCCATTATCCAGCTTCTTGCCTTCACGATCGTGTGATCAAACGTTGCAACTGATAACACAACACGTACGAACCATAGCTGAAGCTGTATCCTGTGTCTAGCCTACTGTCATGGCGGAAAGGGGCGTGGCCCACCTCCAGTGACATCACGCTCCAAAGCCCTATTACTACTATTAACTGCACAAGTAGTGCTGGTCATAGCTGCTGGCTCACTGGGTAAGGCTGTCATGGGTCTGTAGCTCTGTCACCATTTTAGGGAACATATTTAGTTTTAAAGTAAGTTACAGGGCTTTTTCTGCCTTTCTGAAGGGCTTATATTTAACTAAAAACTATCTAATATTAATGTCCACATAATTATGGATTATTATAATTATGATATTTAAACACACACTGTATTTTAAAGAACTTACATTAAGAAATAGATTATATTAGATTTATATTTTACACATGAAAAATGCTGATTTTCCAGCAGCAAACTTATTGTGTCTCTACCGTTTAAACAAATTTAACCGTTTAATAAATTTTCTGCCTGTACAGATTGGATAGTTAAACATACATTATTTTATATTTATTATTTATTTTTGTATTCTTTTTACTTTATTATTATAGCACTAGAAAATACCAAGGGAAGGATTCTGGATCAGCACCATGATGCAGACTTATGCGCGCAGTATATACAGTATTCTGAAGAAGGTCTAAAATGTCATTATAGATTAAGTACAAGAGTTGTTAGTTGTAAATAATAGTTTATTGCAATAGCAAGTTGTGCCTTGTTCTCATATGGACAGCAAGTGGAGAGTGATAGATGAGATCAGGAGATGGAAGGAGGAAGAGAAGCAAAGAGTGATTCACAGGCAGAGCCGAGTTTATTTCTCACAGTTTTTTGTTGCCTTATGGTTCCAAGCGCTGTCACCTATTTTTGCATTTTGTTATTATCTCATAACACTTGTTGATTCAGCTACCATCTCTCCTATGGACTTTTTAATGTCTACAGTCTCAGATCAACACAGCCCTGCCCTCCAGCACTATAAGCCGCAGAAACCCCTCAATAGCTACATTGTACCCATCAGGTAAAACACAGGCTACGTTTGCTTTGCCTTGTCCCCACCTGATGACAGTGATATACTACGATGCCATCCCATTCTAGATTCTTAACTAATGTGTGTTGTTGTTATTCAGCCTGGTTCACTGTGTCCCTTTTTAACTTTGAGCACCCGCCCCTTAAACGTCTCTGCATGGCCCTGATCTGTGATAACTGCAATCTTCCTTTCTCTTCCTGTTCGGCACTACGTTCCATGCTAATGCTGCAGACAGAAAGAAATTAAACTGCTGCTAAACACATGTGTCAGAGTGGGTGTGGGGATTAGGAAGCTCAGTTTGATTTGACAGGATCTTCAATGAAATGAAAGAAAACATGAAATCAAAATCTGAATGAAGATGCTTTGTTTCATCATTTAATCCATCCACACGAATCACAGGGAAACACTCATTTATTCTTTTGAAAATCAACAGATGCATAAACGACTGTTATTCTTAGTTATGTCACTAATTATGAAGCAAAGAATTTATATTTGTCATTTATCAAAATAAAGTCAAATTTCATCTACCGTATCTGAATATTTTCAATGATAATTGAGTAAATGTTGTTATATTTAGATATTGCAGAGGCATAAATAATATCTAAACTTTACAGTCATATACCTGACTATTTAATAAAAAATGAGAGATTTTATAATAAAACTCGATAATTACTGATTACACAAAATGTATGAAAAAACCCAAAACAAATAAACACAATAAAAATAGAACTATTCCCGATAAAATACAAGAAATCAAATCACACACTCTCCAGATTTTTACCAAACATTACAGAAAACAACAAATCAGAAAAGATTCAAATGACTGATTCAACTTACAGTACAGTACAGAGCAAAACTAACAAACTTAAATGAACATCCTGGTACTTACAGAGCTCAGGCCGGGAAAAATTATTTGATTCATAACTTCAAAAAAAGACAAGAATAAAGGTACCTGATCACCAAATGTGTGTCGTCTTTCTTTGTGATCAAACATTTAATACCCCCGCCCACACAAACACACACCAAACACACAATGATAACATTAGAATGACAAAGCCACCCTGATAACTGTTCTGTTCTTTACATATTTGACTATAATTTGTTTTTCCTGCATCATTGCAACTTATCCTCTGTTTCTATTTTGAAGTAAATTATGCTAAAAACATTTATTTGCTGGAAAAACACTGACCATTGCTTCCACTCTGCCAGGTGGCAGATTAATGAGCTGAGACAGGAGATGCTGGTTCCAGGTGGGTCTTTTAGTAACTAATACTTATTCAAAGTGAGGAGAAAGTTTAACCAGTCAGAAGCATTGCTAATGTTGGGATAGTGACTTGTGGTTTAATGGTGAGACTGGAGTCCGACACTGTGTTTAAGGCAGATTAGACGACACCCAATCAGAATTATTTTCTGTTGTGAGGAAATCCCAAACATTTAAAACACAGAACAACAAATCAGTGCCTCTTTAAATGTTTTTCTCAGAACAAATGACTGAAAAAAACTGTAATCATTCATTTCTCGTCATAAAATGCTGCAGGCTGACGCGTCACTGACCTCATCACTTAAGATTTTTTGCATCAATTCACTTAATTGTTTTTCATGTTCTTCCTCTAGTTCTTCCTTGTCTTCCTCAGTTTTTCCATTCCTCATTTCTTTTTCATGTTTTTCCACTAGATGTTTGATCTTTCTCAGGTTTTCGCTCTTCTTGGTCACACGTTTCATTAAGTCGTTCATTTCCTTCACATGTTCTTCCCGCTGAGCTTTTAATTCGTCCATGTGTTTCTTTTGGGATTCGTTGAACTCTTCTGCTTTCTGTCTGGCTTTTCTTTCATAGCTCTTCTTTAGGTCCTCCAGTGTTTTCTGATGATTGTTCTCTATTATTTCCATTTCTCTTCTTATTTGTTCCTCTTGTAATTTGTTGTTTTCATATTTTATTTTTTCTTGTTTGTAACTTTCCAGCAGTTTTTCTATTCTTTCTTCCTCCTCTTGTCGTCTCTTTTCATCTTCTTGTCTTTGTTTCTCTCGCTCTTCTCTTTGTTCTTTCTCCCAGGCTTCTTGTTTTCGTTGCATCTCTTCTCTGGTCTCTTCCAGCTGTCTGTCGACACTTTTCTTTGCCTCTTTTTCCAACTGAATTTGTCTGTCCAACTTTTCAAGTTCTTCTTTGAATTGTTGTCGATATCTTTCTTCTCCAGTGTCCTTTTTCTTTTCCTCCTCTTCTCTCATTTCTTCCTCTTTTTTTCTCTTCTCTTGTTCTTCCTTAATTTTATCCATCATTTCCTGGAGTTCTTCAGCTTTCCGTTTTCTCTCATTTTCTATTTTATCTCTCTCTTGTTCCATTCTTATTTTCATTGCTTTCATTTCTTGCTTATGTTTTCTTTCAATCTCTGCCTTTTCCTTCTGCATCTCTTCTTCCTTCTCCTTCAGGATCCTCTGCATCTCCTTCTTTATTGCTGCTTCAGCCTCTTGCAGCATCTCATTGGTGTAGAAGCTTCCTCCATTGTCCTTCACCATGGTGTCAATCTTTTTTATCAGATTACTGACTTGTGTGCGGTTTTGTTTGTCAGAGTTATTGAACACGTGGTATCTTCCTCCACAGTTACAGATCAGCTTGTGAAAGGAACTGTGACATTTGTTCTTGATGTAATCATCAATAGACTCTCCCTGACGCTCCAGATCGTCTCCTCTGGTGAAAAGGATGATGGTGAACTTTCCTGAATTCTTCCCAAAGAATTTTTTTGTGAGTCTGATCGTTTCTCTCTCCTCTTCTGTGAATCTGCCAACCTGTATCACCACCAAGAAGACATGTGGTCCTGGAGCCAGCTGGCTGATACATTTCACCATCTCTTCTTGAACTTCATCATTGGACAGAGCTGTGTCAAACAGACCTGGAGTGTCGACCACAACAACAGGACGACCGTCCACCTCACCCTTTGCCTTCTTACAATATGCTGTGACCGACATTTGACTTGATGCAGCTGTAAACTCGTCTCTTCCTAAAATGGTGTTTCCTGTAGAGCTCTTTCCACAGCCGGTCTTCCCAATCAGCACAATCCTGAGACAGTCTGAGTCCTGTTCTCCACCTTCATGACCAAAAACATGAAAATTGGAGTTAGCTTAAAGATTGACACTTGTACAATGCTGGATTAAAACTCTTTGGGTCACTGAACACAGGAAAGCTACTAAAGTCTAAAGTACTTACCAGTGGTCATGTTCTTCTTAAGTTGTACAACATTTTCCATCTGTGCATGTAAAAACGTTGTAGCTGTATAACTGTGTGGTTTGTCCGTGGCCTCACTAATTTTATCTACAACCTTGAACAACTTTGGAACCTGCTTTTTGTCCTTGATGTTGAGAACAACAGCTCTTCCTCCACAGGTCTGATGGAGCTGCTGGATGTCCTTGTCTTCCTTTACAAAGTTAACAACAGCTGGATCTGTAGGATCTGAGTCCACAGTGAACAGAATCATGGTGAAGTCATTGACTCGAGAGCTGAATGTGTCCTGGATGGTCTTTAACTCTCTCTTGTCTTCATCAGTGAGGGGAGCCACAGGTAGGACCAGGATGAAGGCATGGACACCCTCAGGATCACAGAGGGAGATACACTTGAATGATTCCTCCATCACTGCCTCCTGAGGTTTTCCATACAAGGCAGGCAGCTCCACCAGGGAAACCCAACGTCCACACACCTCTCCCTGATGTTTAACACACTCTGATGAGTTGGAGACTGAATGAAGCTCAGTCTGACCTAAAATGGCCTTGGCTGCTGAAGTCTTCACTGCTGCTCTCCTCCCACACAGAACCAGGTTCAGACTGGACTTCAGATTGGGTTTAACCTCTTCTTTTAACGTTAGATATTTTCCACAGTTTTTACTCACTATCTCATTCATTTCTTCCATCAACTCTGAGGAATCTGAGAAGGAGTCTTTTCTGTCAAAATTAACGAAGTGCTGCCTTTGTTTGGATTCTTCAATGAGTTTATCCACTGAGTTATTCCCTTCCTCATTATGTGTTCGGATGACGATGGAGTGATTAAAAGCATCTTGACCAAACAAGCTCAAGACCAAATTCAGAGTTTGTCTGTTCTTCTCAGTGAAGTCAGAAGGTTTCACTAACAGCAGCAGAATGTTTGGTCCAGGAGGACAGAGACTCACACAGCTCTTCATCACTTTAAACAGCGCTTCCACAGGCAGACTGAAGATGTCGGGAGTTTTTACAACTGTGGGAGGTTTCCTATTCCACTCTCCAGAGGCAGAACAAGATTGCTTTCCTCCAAAACCTTTAGACTCTTTCTTCCCAATGAGGAGCTTTTCCAGGGCTGATTTCTTCTTCTCACTTTTTCCAAACAGCATTATCCTGAGTTCACGTGCTGCAAAAAAAAAAAAAAAAAAAGGTAAATTACCTCCAAAATTATGAAACACATATTTACATCCCATTCTATTCCATAGCTTGCAATTGTTAATCAAATCACTTGAGAAATAATCATTTCCAATTTGTCTTTGGGTTGTTTTTTGTTTTGTTTTGTTTTGGGGGTTTTTTGGCGCCTGGCCCATTTGGTTCTTTAGCCATCAGAATTGTTGTCTTAAGGCCAACAAAAATACACAATGGATTTCTTTACCAAGTGGATCATCACGGCTTTGCCGTATTGGTCCATTTGATGGGCTTTTGTTGTCATTACTATTTTTTATTTTATGTTATTTTTATTTACAGTTGTTACAAACGGGACAGACAAGGCTGGGAGATAGGTAAGGGAGAAAGAAAGATAAAGGAAAAGAAAAGCAAAGGGGAAGAGGGACAGTGAGAAAGGGCACCTAAAAAGAAAAAGAAATCTCCCGGATCACCTGTTGAGAGAAAAATGAGAGAAAACAAGCAAAAAAAGAGAGCAACATAATAAATGCAACACCATCGCATTAATCTAGTTAACAGTAAATAACAGATGAGATGAGAGATGAGATAGCCTTTATTTGTCAGTTGCAGGTCTTTTGCCCGCAACCGAGATGACAGACCTTGCCGACCGTACATACATTACACAACATCACATTGGGGAGACAGGTCAGGCTAGGTAGCGAGGAAAAAAAACATCGAAATGTGTAACACAAAAGGATAATACAGGAATGCACAGATATCAACACACCATAGCACAATAAAACACAGACGAGCAACATGGGAAAGAGTTCCAGTGTGTACATCTGATCTGGGACCGCTGCAATCTTTCGACTGCGCCTCCAGCTGACCCGATGTCCACATCAGAGGGGAGGTAAGCGTTGGAGGTGGCGTTGGATCCGGGGTAGGGAGGGTGATGCGTCGGTGAGTGCTTATCAGTATCAGTATATGTATGTGTGTGCGTGTCCAGAGTTCAGCTGAGACAGTGTCCTTCGCCCTGCCAGGCTAAGTAAACAGTCTTCCAGCCAACCCAGTTGGCCTTGCATGGGATGGGAAGGAACAGTCTCAACATAGTCGTTATCAGGGATTGTTTTGATCGGCTCCAGCCTTGAGCCCGCAGCTGGCGCCGGAGGGGTAGCCACATTATGATAGCAATTGTCTTCCAACCAGCTCATGAGAATTTCGAGCTGTTTCTTTTAGCACTCCGACTCTGGTCCCTCCATCATCCGTTGGATAGCTGCGAGTTTTTCCATGATGTTATTTACCTTCGAATCCGAGATCTTGTCACTCTTTTGCTCACAGAGCAGATTCTGAGACCTTGCGACCGCAGCCAACTGATCCGTGATGTATTCCAACTTCCGCCCATAGTTGTTGATTTGAGCGGATTCTTCCCTGATGTGTCCCAATATCCGCTCAGAGATATTATTCTGAGTATTCACTGCAGCCGCAATTGCCTCCAAGCTCTTGACCATGTCCCTGTCTGTGAGCCCTTTCTCAAAACCCGCACCTCGTCCAGTCAATTCAATCTCAGCGGGCAGCTTTGTGGCGGTTTGGACAGCCGGTTCCGCTTTCTTAATTCTCTGATAAGCCAGGGCCAGGCCAGCTCCGATCAGCAAGAACCCTGTTATCATGGTTCCGAATAGGTAGATATCTTCAGCGTCCTTGATCGACAGTCCCGCCAGGCACACGATCCTCCATGTCTGCCACCCGTCCATCGTGTAGCCGGCAGGGAAGGTCCCTCCAGGGCACTCGGGCTCTCCCGAGCCCAGACTTCTCGTGGAGAAGAAGCCTTCAGACTTAACCAAATTAACTTAACATCCCACACAGAAAGTAGAAGGTGATCTGACTAGATGGAAATCTCTACCCATGTCACTCATGGGAAGGGTCGCCACTATAAAAATGATGATCTTGGCAAAAATAAATTACTTATTTTTAATGATCCCGAACAAACCATCACAAGATTGGTTCAGATCTCTGGATTCGTATATTTCTAAATTCCTTTGGAAAGATAAACCCCCGCGTATCAGCTTAAAAACGCTTCAAAGAACCAAGGATAAAGGAGGACTAGATCTGCCTAATTTTCAACAATACTTCTTAGCCAACAGGCTTCAGTTCATCGCAGGATGGTTAAAACATACCTTCTTAGATGAGCTGTGGCTAGATGTTGAACAGGCACTTTGCAATAATCGAGAGATTTCAGATCTACCATTTATCAGCTCAAACATCAAAAGACATGAATGCTTTAAAAGCATCAACATCAGCTCTTCTCTGACAGCATGGTGGGAGTTTCTAAAAATAACGGAGTCTTCATTAATCCCATGCAAACGTACACCTATCTGGAACAACCCTGACATATTATAAAACAATAATATGATTAATTTTCCAGATTGGAGTTGTAAAGGAATTAAATACTTAGAACATATATTAGAAGGAACAGAATTGATTCCATTTGACAGACTAGTTATACAATATGGGATCAACAAGAAAAGATTTTTAGAATATCAACAAATTAAATCCATAGTAAAAAAGAAATTTAAACTGGGTCAAGTTGAATTACAAACACCACCAAGCGCGGTACATTTTCTTTCTCTTAAATCCCCCAAATTATTGTCTAAAATATACAGAATGCTTTCTAAAATAGATGAATCAATATCCCTTCCTATTGCAAAGTGGGAAGCGGATTTATCTGTCAGCTTAGACTAAAATTTTTGGTCTCAGATATGCTTAAAAACCTTTAAATTGATTAGAAATTCCAGTCTGCAATTAATACAATACAAAATACTACATAGAGTGCACTATACAGGTCATCGGATGTTCCAGATGGGCTTTACATCTTCCAACAACTGCTCACGCTGTCAAGGCAATACACCAGACAATTACATCCATGCTCTTTGGTTCTGTCCACCAGTGCAGAAGTTTTGGTGCAAGATGTGTGAAAACTTATCGAAGTGTCTGAAATGTAACATTCCAACTTCCCCTTTAGTATGCTTGTTGGGCAAATTGGATGATGTCACTACAGAAACTAATACAGTCCACATGGTTTTCACTGCCTATTGCATTGCCAAGAAAATGGTCCTCATGAACTGGAAAAATAAAAATAATCTTAATTCTAGTCAATATAGAAACCATCTAATAGATTACATTAGTATCGAGATAGCCTCTGCCACCACATTAGATCAATCCCTCTGGGCTCCTTTGATCGGCTCCATCATGGTGGGGAGTCGTGGTTTGGTCCCGCCTTAGCTATTGTGGTTGATGTGGAGGTTGGGACGGGCTTAGGGCGTCTGGAGAATCCCTAGGGACGTTATCCCTGGAGGGCTTAACCCAGGGGTTGTGGTCATAACCTGGTTAGTGGCTCTGGTTGCTCTTAGAGGGTGTTCTCCTCGTGACTGCGTGTAGCAGGGCTGGGGGAGGGTCTGTGCTGGCAGACGTAGGTTACTGGCCTGGTAGCCTGGCTGCCCCTGAGTGGATCCAGGGCAGGTGTGGGGGCTTGGGGTTCGGGGGTGCTTCGCCTCCGTGCTAGGGCTCTGTCTGAGCCTTGGGGGCTTCGATCCTTGTTGGTGTGTCGCCGAGGTTATGGGCGGGTGGGTGCACGGGGGCTCAGCCCTGGCGCAGGGGGCCTTTGGTGCATCGGCCTAACTGGGGGGCTCTTCAACTGGCAGGGAGGTTATTCCATCCTTGCAGTCCACTCTGCAGGTGGGGGAGAGACATAGGAGAGGTGGAGAATAAACCTAACCTGGGTGTCTATTGTCTTGTGTAGTCTGGGAGATGATTGAATGTTGGGGTGGGTACAGTTTCCTCTGCGGTGGGGTCGGGTGGGCTGCCCCGGGTCCTGTGGGGTTTGGCGGTGCTGCTGCCGTAGGCCCCGGTCTGGATGGGCCTGGGCTCCCTTGCCTTGGTGGGTGCCGAAGGACGGGAGCTGGCCCCAGGGAGGGGCATCTTGCCAAGTAGGGCGTTGGGGTGCGGGTGTGTCACCAGGGTGCAGGGGAGGTATTCCACCCACCCCACCCCCCACCCCCGGTCCCCTTCTGGCCACCTGTGCCTCAATTTTATTCCACAACTTAGACATCCACATCACTCACACTCTCATAACACATACATATAGGGCCTTGAGGGTGGGCACGTTAACGGCGTCTAGTGGACAGTCTGTGTATTCAACCCCACCTCTGGCACCGGTGCCGGTGCCCACCTCTCAATTTTAAATCCATGAAGACATTGAGGGTTCTTGGGAGGGGTCGTGCTAACACCTGCTGCTCTCTGGCAGCAGCACCATGCCCTCCCTTGTTTTAAATGCACTTTAGAACAGCACGCAGCAACACTACACATGAGCGAGAGGAGGGAGGTTTGGGGTCTTCACACACCCCCGTTCTCTGCTGGCCATCGGGCGGGGGGGGCGGGGGGGGCTGGGTGGAGGTGTTGGCCTTCCGATTGGGATCTGGGATGCGGGGCCTCCCTGCTGCTGTGCAGCCTGGGGCAGTCTGCTTGCCTCCACCCTGGGGGAAAGGGTAGCATCTCCTGGGTCTAGGTGCCGTTTCCGCCTCTAGGGGCGAGGGTACCTGGACCCGGGGTATAGAGTATGTTTGGGGAGTGTGATTGTGTGTACATGTCCATGTTCAAGGTTCAAGGTTCTTGATTTGTCACATGCATAACACACAGTGAAATGTATCCTGACACGCTCCTCAACATGTGCAAAAGGGGGGGGTAGAGGAATAACATTATATATATATATAGTATATAGTATATACATTGGGTGAATGTGCAGTAGTAGCAGCAAGCAGGTGAATTCTGTACATTAATAAGAATAGACATCTGACTATTTTACAGAAAAAGTTAAAGGAATTTGAAATGTACATTGTGCCTGGGTTTAGAGTGTCTGGAAGAGAGTCCTGTCTCAGTCAGTTATAGATGATGTGAGAGGGCGGGTGTGTGTATGTGTGTGGGGAGGGGGTGGCGGGTTGGTTTAGGGCCCGGATGGCTTGGGGATAGAAGCTCCTCTTGAGTCGCTCTGTCCTTGCCTGGATGATGCGGAACCTTCTACCAGATTGTAGAAGTTGGAACAGTTTGTTGCCAGGATGGGACGGGTCCTTCAGTATCCGCACTGCTCTAGTCCGGCATCTTCTGGTGTAGGTGTCCTGAAGCGGGGGGAGAGTATGTATGTCTATCCCTACGTTGGGTGACTACTAAGTATTTGTATGTGTGTGCATGAGGTTGGGAATGCATGTTTGTGTCTGTGTGTGCCTGTTTGCCTGTCTCTATATGTCAGGTCGGGTCTTACACTCCACCTCTCTGGGAACTCTCAGGCCCTCCAAAGTATGGAGGCCTATCTCCCCTCACCACACTCCCTGCTGGTGACTGATGCCCTCAGGGGTCGGTGCGTTAGTGGTTCTTGGTGTCCAGGGCTGGGCGCTCAGGTATGTACCAGCTCACTCCCAGTGGCTACTTGGCGGGGCCTGGCGCCTGTTGCCTGGTCAGGCCTCTTCCGGGGCAAAGGGGGCCCTCGGGCCTCCGGTCTCTGGGCCTGCTGCTCGGTTCACTCTGGCACAGCTGGCTGCTGGCAGAGCCGGCGGGCACGCCAGTGCAGCCCCCTCTGGCTTCTGCTCTGTGGCTACTGGGTGACCCCTCATCTGGGGCTCTCCTCAGCTCTTCCCAGGAGGGTGGCACGGATGCCCCTCCGGTGGTCCTCCTTGGGCTCTCGCACACTGGGGCCTCTGGATGTCTGCAGCCTGGATCTCCTCCATGCCTGCTTCATGCCCTGGGGGATGGGGCTATGGCTCTCTACATCCTCTAGCAGACCGTTACATGGGGAAACCTTTTGAATACAAGCGCGCTGATCCACACAGGTGTGCACACGGGTGTTCACTGTTCATAGATATAAACTACACCTTTATTGGCTGCTACTTCCAAGCACATTGTACGCTGTCTGTCCTGCGTGCTGCACAACAACATTCAATATTTAGTATTTACTGCTGTTTACACTTAGCTAGATTAATGCGATGGTGTTGTGTTTAGTATGTTGCTCTGTTTTTTTTTTTGCTTGTTTTCTCTTCTTTTTCTCTTAACAGGTGATCCAGAAATTTCTTTCTCTTTTTAAGTGCCCTTTCTCACTGTCCCTCTTCCCTTCTGTTTTTCTTTTCCTTCATCTTTCTTTCTCCCTTTCCTATCCCTCAGTCATGTCTGTCCCATCTGTAACAACTGAAGGTAAAATAAAAGAAATAATAACAACAAAGGTCGATCAAATGGACCAATACGGCAAGGCCGTGATGATCCATTTGGCAAAGTAAATCCATTGGGTATCGTTGTTGGTCTTCAGACAACAATTCTGACGGCTAAAGAACCAAATGGGACAGGCACCAAAAAAAAAAAGCAGTAAATAACATTAAATACTAAATATTAAATGTTGTTGTGCAGCATGCAGGACTGACAGTGCACAATGTGTTAGGTACACCGAGGTACATGAGGTAGCAGCCAAGAAAGGTGTGGTTTGTGTCTATGAACAGTGAACACCCTTCCACATAGCAAAATTGGTATGGCCCGGATCTGGCCCACACAATGTGCTTACACATGGCCCACATACCGCAAAGAATGACGGCTCTTTGATGGACCCTATCTGGTTTCCCAAAGGTGGCCCACACATGGGCCAGCACAAGACCAGTTGCAGACGCACTGGTGGTCCTTTGATGGCCCATGTGTGGATTACCTCTGGCAAACCTGGTCTGGGCCACCAAAGGCCGTCATTCTTTGCGGTATGTGGGCCATCTGTAGGTGGTGTGCAGCCACGGGCCAGTTGCAGACACACTGCTGGCCCAGAACAGTTTCAGCTCTGACCCCAGATGTCAGCGTAATGTGTACCTTAATAAAGCCATGTAATAACAACATGTGCATAATAGTGCAAAAGTAATATGAGGAAACTCTGTTCAGACAGTGAATGGACGGATTCTTATATAGCATTTTTCAAACCTCGCAGATTACTCAGAGTGCTCTATACAACATGCCACATTCACCCAACCACACACTTTCTCTTAACTGATTGCTTCCTAACTACATTCATACACATTCACACTCAGGACATGCAGACTAGAGAAGCCAGGGATTGAACAACTAACCTTCCGATCAATAGGTGACCTGAGCTACAGCCACCCACTGGCAAAGATGAGTAAACCCTTACTAGGTTTTAGATAAAGTGTACACTCACAAACCTGTCAAACTTGCATTTGAAACGTTGGCTACCATAGCAGTATAGTATTGCAACATGGCATTTGGGTGTTCTATCTAGAACAGGAAAATAGGAACATAAATAGTGCCTCATTGCCAGACCTGGCCCACATCTGGTTGACATACACCCTGCCATGACACCAGTCAGTCAGAAGTGCCAGCTTGATGCCAGATCTGGGCCAGGCCTGTTTTCTATGAGCCTGGGCCACATAAACCAAACCACATTCGAGCCAGATGTGGCATGCCATCACAAAGACAGTGCCATCTCTGCCAGACGTGGCCCATATCTGGATGACATACGTCTTATCATGCCAGAAGTCAGCCAGCACTGCTGGCTTGATACCAGATCCGGGCCAGACCTGCTTGCTATGTGGGAAATGACGTGCTCTACCTCTTGAGCTACAGCCACCCAGTGGTAAACATGAGTAAACCCTAACTAAGTGTACACTCACAAACCTGCATTTGAAACATTGGCTACCATATCAGTAGGGATGGGTACCGGTATCCGGTGCCATTATGGTACCAGACCGAAATGCAGCACACATTTTGGTGCTTTATTTCGGTGCTTTATTTTTTTGGATTCTAGCCAATCATTTTACCTTTGCAAGCATAGTAGGCGGGCCCAGGTACGTACGTTCTTTTAGAGCAGAGCTACAGATAAAAAAAATGCCCAAGGTGAAGCGGTCAAAAGTCTGGTTGTACTTCACAGCAAAAGATGCAAACTCAGCAGCCTGCAACAAGTGCTTTAAGGTGATACTGTGCAAAGGAGGTAACACCTCGAATCTGATGAAACTCATGGCGACGCATAGCATTTTTTCAAAAGCTGAGAAATGCGCCGTGTTTGATAGCTTGCTGCGAGACCTCACACCGAGCACATCTACTGCGGGTGTGGTGCCTGTTATCGGACCCGGAGTTAGCAACATCCCCCAAAAACCTGAAGAGTGGAGTCCTGGCCCCTAGCCCTGTCAGTGTAGCAGAAATGATGACCGATGATGATGGCAGCAGCAGCCGTTCTCCTCTGCGTGAGTAGCTTCATGTTGTTGGTGTGTAATTAACGTTGAGTAGGCTAACCACATTATTAAATTAATGCACGTAAGGTGAACTAGCAAACAGCTTCTAAGTTACATGCGGCTGTCTTCTTGTTTGATGGCAGATACTCCCTTCACCCTGGCCAAAAAGGCTAAAATGACCAAAGAAAAAGTGGGAAACAGTTAAACATGAGAGGTTTTTGGACAAAGTTGGTGTTTTTTCCATTGATTAAGCACTGCTTCCAGCCAAGAGTGATACAATATATGCCCTCTAGCTGCAGAAGGCTAACATTGTTATCTTTTTATTAAAAAAAACAGCTAAACTTGTGAGGTTTTTTGACAAAGTTTGTGTTTTCCATTCTTTAACCACCAGTTCGAGCACTGTTTAAGCACCGGCACCGTTTCAAAAGTACCGGTTTGGTTCTGGTATCGGATAAAACCTAAACGATACCCATCCCTACATATCAGTATAGTATTGCAACATGGGTCTTTGGGTCTTCTAACTAAAATAGAAAAACAGGAACATAAATAGTGCCATCATTGCCAGACCTGGCCCGCATCTGGTTGACATACACCCTGCCATGACACCAGTCCGTTAGAAGTGCTAGCTTGATGCCGGATCTGGGCCAGACCTGTTTCCTATGAGCCTGGGCCACACACACCAAACCACAATCAGGCCAGATGTGGCATGCCATCACATAAACAGTGCCATCTACGCCAGGCCTGGCCCCTATCTGGATGACATAGCACAGCGTGTGCATACCCGTGTGCACACCTGTGTGGATGACCACGGTTGTATTCAAAACGTTTCTCCATGTAATGATCTGCTAGAGGGTGTGGGGAGCCATAGCCTCGTCCCCCAGGTCATGAAGCAGGTATGGAGGAGATCCAGGCCCGGACATCCAGAGGCCCCAGAATGCAAGAGCCCAAGATGAACCACCGGAGGGGCAACCGTGCCACCCTCCTGGGAAGAGCTGAAGAAAGCCACAGACGAGGGGTCAACCACCAGCCACGGAGCAGAAGCCAGAAGGGGTGCAGTGACGTTCCCACAGGCTCTGCCAGCAGCCAACTGTGCCAGAGTAGACCAAGCTGCAGGGCAGCCTGAGGGCACCCCACCCCCAGAGGAGGCCCAACCGAGCCATGGGTGTCCAGCCCCGCCAAGGAGCCACCGAGAGTGAGCCGGTACATAGCTGAGCGCCCAGTTCCGCACACCAAGAACCACCAACGCACCGATGCCTGAGGGCACCAGCCACCGGCAGATAGTGTGGTGAGGGGAGATAGTTCTCCATACTTTGGAGGGCCTCAGGCCTCATAAATTTGTCTTAAAACAGGTTGCTTAGTGATAGTGCTGGCAGGTAGACCTTCCAATATGGTTTCTTGATGACGGGCCGGACTAAGTTTGAACAGCCATGTCAGCTCTCTATTAAGGAGGATAAGCTTCTGGGAAGGTTTTAAAGGCACTGCCCTGATTTTGTTGGGCAGAGGTGGCAAAAGTGCAGAGTTTCTTTACTTAGGTAGACGTAATGAAGCAACTTCTTTACTCAAGTAAAAGTGGAAAAGTACACGCTGTGAAATGTACTCAATGTCAGAAAGTAACTTCTTGAAGAACATTTCTATTAACAATTTTCAAACAAAGGTAATTGATCCTTGCACTATATTAATATAACAATGAAGTAATGTTAGTGCATAAATATAAATTCTAATTGTAATGAATTTACTCAGTTTAATTATGTTATGTAGGGAACCTGCATTGAAAGACAGTTTTAAAAAAATTATATGTATTAAGTTAAGAATTTAGGTAATGAATCATAAACGCAAATTATGAATACGCTGATCATGAGCACCACAGTCACTGTGCACCAGTCCAACAAAATTCTTTACTATGTGCTGGAAACTAACCTGTTTATCCTGGCAATACCTCTGGATTGGCAGACCGGGTTGGTGGTTCCCATCTTTCAGAAGGGGAACCAGAGGCAGGGCCGATTATACACTGGGGTAAGAGGGGGCAATGACCCCTTAAAGAAAAGTCCTGCCCCCTTAAGTAAATTTTTTAGAAGTTGAGATTTTTTTGTTTTTTGATTTTCTGTTTTCTGCCTGAGGCATTGCCACCTTAACGTGGTCAGAGCTGTAGTTGTATGATTTTTTAGGTAGAACTGTAAAGATGCTGTTACAGTAATCAAGCCTACTAAAGATGAATGCATGGACTAAGTTTTTCAGGTGCTGTTGAGACATCAACAGCACCAATTTACACATCATATTCATATGAGTGCGGTCCTATTAACCCTCATGCTGTACAGCAGTGGTCCCCAACCTTTTTGCGCCACAGATCGGTTCATGTCAGACACGGAGCCTTTAAGGTATTGTGGATAAATACAACCACATAAAATGATCCGACCAAGACAAAAACTGTGCTATTTTGTAAATATAATAATAAACGTGAATGTACTGTGTAATTGTGTAACTTTATTAGCAGCGTCCTCCTGCTATGGTAACGTGTAAATATTTCTTTCAAAATAAGACACACAACTACAACAAGGGAAAGACTCAGGGAAACCGAGTTAACGATAAAACCCCTGAAAACCATAAATTTCACACCGGAGCCTTGACCAAACGACTCATGGACCGCTGCTGTACAGAACCCACTGTTATCATCTTCAATGCCCTGTACCAACACAGAGCAGAGCAGCTGTCTGAACACTACTCCAACAGAGGTCGATCATCTTGTTAATAATTTTACCTTCTTACTACGTACGACTCTGGATACTGTAGCTCCTGTGAAAACTAAGGCCTCAAATCCGAAGTACCTGACTCCGTGGTATAATTCTCAAACACGTAGCCTAAAGCAGATAACTCGTAAGCTGGAGAGGAAATGGCGTGTCACAAATTTAGAGGATCATCATTTAGCCTGGAGAAATAGTTTGCTGCTTTATAAGAAAGCCCTCCGCAAAGCCAGAACATCTTACTATTCGTCACTGATTGAAGAAAATAAGAACAACCCCAGGTTTCTCTTCAGCACTGTAGCCAGGCTGACAAACAGTCAGAGCTCTACTGAGCCAACAGTCCCTTTAACGTTAACTAGTAATGACTTCATGAACTTCTTCACAAATAAAATTTTTATCATTAGAGAAAAAATTACCAATAATCATCCCACAGATGTAATATTATCTACAGCTACTTTTAGTACCATCGATGTTAAGTTAGACTCTTTTTCTCCAATTGATCTTTCTGAGTTAACTTCAATAATTACTTCCTCCAAACCATCAACGTGTCTTTTAGACCCCATTCCTACAAAACTGCTCAAAGAAGTCCTGCCATTAATTAATGCTTCAATCTTAAATATGATCAACCTATCTCTAATAATCGGCTATGTACCACAGGCCTTCAAGCTGGCTGTAGTTAAACCTTTACTCAAAAAGCATCACTAGACCCAGCTGTCTTAGCTAATTATAGGCCAATCTCCAACCTTCCTTTCATATCAAACATCCTTGAAAGAGTAGTTGTCAAACAGCTAACAGATCATCTGCAGAGGAATGGCTTATTTGAAGAGTTTCAGTCAGGTTTCAGAGCTCATCACAGCACAGAAACAGCTTTAGTGAAGGTTACAAATGATCTTCTTATGGCCTCTGACAGTGGACTCATCTCTGTGCTTGTCCTGCTAGACCTCAGTGCAGCGTTCGATACTGTTGACCATAATATCCTATTAGAGCGATTAGAACATGCTGTAGGTATTACAGGTACTGTGCTGCAGTGGTTTGTATCATATCTATCTAATAGACTCCAATTTGTACATGTAAATGGAGAGTCCTCTTCACACACTAAGGTCAATTATGGTGTTCCACAGGGTTCAGTGCTAGGACCAATTCTATTTACATTATACATGCTTCCCTTAGGCAGCATCATTAGAAGACATAGCATAAATTTTCACTGCTATGCAGATGACACGCAGCTCTATCTGTCCATGAAGCCAGGTAACACACACCAATTAGTTAAACTGCAGGAATGTCTTAAAGACATAAAGACCTGGATGGCCGCTAACTTTCTGCTTCTTAATTCAGATCAAACTGAGGTTATTGTACTCGGCCCTGAAAATCTTAGAAATATGGTATCTAAGCAGATTCTTACTCTGGATGGCAATTACCTTGGCCTCCAGTAACACTGTGAGGAACGTTGGAGTCATTTTTGACCAGGACATGTCCTTCAGCGCACATATTAAACAAATATGTAAGACTGCTTTCTTCCATTTGCGCAACATCTCTAAAGTTAGAAATATCCTGTCTCAGAGTGATGCTGAAAAACTAGTTCATGCATTTATTACTTCCAGGCTGGACTACTCTAATTCTTTATTATCAGGATGTCCTAAAAACTCCCTGAAAAGCCTTCAGCTGATCCAAAATGCTGCAGCAGAAGTCCTGACAGGGACTAGAAAGAGAGAGCAGATTTCTCCTGTTTTGGCTTCCCTTCATTGGCTTCCTGTTAAATCCAGAATACAAAATCCTGCTCCTCACATACAAGGTCTTAAATAATCAGGCCCCATCTTATCTTAATGACCTTGTAGTACCAGCCATCCATCCATCCATTCGCTTCCGCTTATCCTTTCCAGGGTCGCGGGGGGCGCTGGAGCCTATCCCAGCTGTCATAGGGCGAAAGGCGGGGTACACCCTGGACAGGTCGCCAGTCTGTCGCAGGGCCAACACACAGGGACAGACAACCATTCACGCTCACATTCACTCACACATTCACACCTTGTAGTACCATATCACCCTATTAGAGCACTTCGCTCTCACACTGCAGGCCTACTTGTTGTTCCTAGAGTATTTAAAAGTAGAATGGGAGGCAGAGCCTTCAGTTTTCAGGCCCCTCTTCTGTGGAACCAGCTTCCAGTTTGGATTCAGGAGACAGACACTATCTCTACTTTTAAGATTAGGCTTCAAACTTTCCTTTTTGCTAAAGCATATAGTTAGGGCTGGACCAGGTGACCCTGAATCCTCCCTTAGTTATGCTGCAATAGACGTAGGCTGCCGGGGATTCCCATGATGCATTGAGTTTTTCCCTTCCAGTCACCTTTCTCACTCACTATGTGTTAATAGACCTCTCTGCATCGAATCATATCTGTTATTAATCTCTGTCTCTCTTCCACAGCATGTCTTTATCCTGTCTTCCTTCTCTCACCCCAACCGGTCGCAGCAGATGGCCCCGCCCCTCCCTGAGCCTGGTTCTGCCAGAGGTTTCTTCCTGTTAAAAGGGAGTTATTCCTTCCCACTGTCGCCAAAGTGCTTGCTGATAGGGGATCATATGATTGTTGGGTTTTTCTCTGTATTTATTATTTACTATCTACTGTACAATATACTGTACAATATAAAGCGCAAGGAACTGACCTCCCAGCCCATTGTTCCTTCAGTGGGCTGGTTTCGGTCGTTATGCAAATGTACTGTTTATAAGGTTTGGGGAAACCTGCAGTCAGCTGAGACTGAAGAAGTCACTTGGATGAGTGACGAAACGTTTCTCCCACAAAACGCTACGTCCAGATGAACAGAATCAACTTTTGGAGATTTACTTTCCTGGATGATTGAGAATGCATCAAGATGTCACTAATGAAGAAACATCAGTGGCTGTCCTAGCTTCATTCAGCAAGAGCCCACAGCGTAGCACTCTGTCACTGGAGAGTGGCATTAGTCGAACATCCCTTCGGCGGATATTAGCTACTCACAAATGGCACCCTTACAAACTGCAGCTACTGCAGCATCTCAACGAGGATGACCCAGATCGGCGCACAGAATTTGCAGAATGGGCAAAACAAAAATTGGAACAGGACCCTCAGTTCACGCAGAAGATTTTGTTCAGTGATGAGGCAAACTTTTATGTGAATGGTGAAGTTAACAAACAAAACCACCGCTCTTGGTCTGACACTAACCCACATTGGATGGATACCTCCAAGACTGTTGTAGCCCATATACCACACCAAACCATCACAAAAGTGATGGTTTGGTGTGGTATATGGGCTACAACGATAGTGGGTCCATTCTTCATCAATGGAAACCTCAAGGCCACTGGATATTTGAAATTGCTACATGATGATGTGTTTCCCTCTTTATGCACTGAAGCTGGCACGTTCCCTGAGTTTTTCCAGCAAGATGGTGCACCACCACATTATGGGTGCCAGGTCCGAGCATTCCTAGATGAACAGTTTCCTGGAAAGTGGATTGGTCGTCGTGGGCCAGTGGAATAGCCCCCAAGGTCTCCCGATCTGAACCCCTTAGACTTTTATCTTTGGGGTCATCTGAAGGCAATTGTCTATGGTGTGAAGATACGAGATGTGCAGCACCTGAAACTACGGATACTGGATGCCTGTGCTGGCATTTCTCCTGCGGTGTTGCTATCAGTGTGTGAAGAGTGGGAGAAGAGGGTTGCATTGACAATCCAACACAATGGGCAGCACATTGAACACATTTTATAAGTGGTCAGAAACTTGTAAATAACTCATGAAAGAATAAAGTTACGTTGAAACCAAGCACACCATTGTTTTTCTTCTGACATTACCAATAAGTTTGATGTGTCACATGGCCCTCTTCCTATTGAAAAAACAAAAGTTGTATCCAAGATGGCCGACTTCTAAATGGCCACCATGGTCACCACCCATCTTGAGGAGTTTGCCCCCTCACATATACTAATGTGCCACAAACAGGACTTTAATATCACCAACCATTCCCATCTTATTATGGTATATCCATATAAATGGCCCACCCTGTAGATTAAGTGCATGTAAAGTGTGTGAACACAAAGAACATGCATTAAATAGACAGAATTTTCTTTCTGTTCTTGAAGTTCCAATTTTTGCTGAATGTGATGTTTTGTTTGATTAAAAGAAAAGAAAATTTCATTCAGTTCTGACCTGAACATAAGATTTGTTTGTTTGTTAGAAAAAAAAATAATCAAATACAAAATGAAAATGTTCATCAACTTTTTTTCTCTTTACAACACAGAGATATTAGCATCCTGTTCCATATATTCTCTTCCAACAACAGAACCAGTATTGCATTGCCTCAACATGACAATAACGAGTCTGATCTCACCATGCTACAATATGATTAGACAATGTGACATGCAGACCACTGAAGTCTGGTTGAACTCACCAGGTGCTGCTGCCGCCATAATATCACTCTGTTAAAAATACCAAAGACTGGAGAGAAAAAAAAAATATTAAGTTTTTCTGTGACAAACTTGCTTATAAAGACAGATTCTCCAAACATGTGGAAGCATGCAGTACGGTTTTGGACAAGCAGTGAATACTCAATACTTACTTTTTACTGTGTCCTCAGATTTGTGCTGAAAAAGATCTTTGCAACTCGGATGACTATTTTGGAGTTGGAGGATGCTGTAGTGCAGAAATAATTCAGATAGTATCAGCATTTTGGCTTTTGTTCATAATTCATTCATTAACAAATCTTTTTTGCAGAATAACCTCAATTATTGAAATATTGAATTTGTCGTGGATACTGTTGGAATACATAAATGTTTTGTGGATACAGGAGTATATGAACAGAATTGTGGCAGAAATGTTTAGAGACCTAGATCTTACCTGTAGTATGTTTTTACCTGACCTCTCAAAGAGAGATGAACTGTCTTTTTGGTTAATTGAAAAAAATTCTCTTGGTGTTCAGCTTGGTTAAAAACACAAAGGACATCACTTCCATCTCAATAAACTCCTCACATAAAGAGAAAATTCAAACCAAATGAAAGTTTTACACTGGTTTTAAAAAATTTGTATTTCTGCTCCAAAAAATTGGTTTGACACTTGTAACAGTTTGTCTTTGGCGCTCTTGTGTCACGGCTCACGGGATGAAATTATTAAAGGACCCAAAACGCAGGCAAAGGACAGATGATATGAGTAAACGTTTATTTTCAAAATGGCAGAATGACACAAACAGGCAATGGGGGCATGAGAAGCAACTGAGGAAAGATAAACTGGGAAAATTAAAGAGCAAACCTGAAATGATAACCAACTGGGGTGAAGGGCAGAGAGACCCAGACAGACGCAGGGAAACCACTCATGATGACAGAGGGGAATAACACAGACGAACCAGCAACAGGCAGGAGAACACACAGGGCTTAAATACACACAGCAGTAATCAAGGGATGGGAGACGGGAGAGATGGGAGGGGAACACACCTGGGAGAAATCACAGCTGACGAGACAGGGGAAACATAAAGTGAACACACTCACATGAGACAAGGACCTTCAGAATAAAACAGGAAACTAACAGACACTTAACTTGACAGACAGACTCACAAGCAGCCACAGTGACACCGCGGACAGACAGGGAACACAGGCAGGCATAAAATAAAACCCAAACACATAGCAAACCTAAACAAAAGACATAATAAACAAGAACACAGAATAATATAAAGAAACCCAAAACACTGAGTCGTCAGATTCAGGACCATGGCATCTTGCATGGATTAAAGTTAATGAAGACTAAAAACCAGATAATGTTAAATGTAAATTAGACAAAAAAGTGTCAGAGTGTCATCCCAGTGCGAGGTTGGTGTAAGTCAGACATGAACAACATACTGACTGATGTGTACAAGTTTAAGCAGGTTATAGTTCGAGTGATTCCTTTGCAGCAGCTGATGATTGTGTGTGTTACCTGTTTGCTTTGCTCTGAGTTCGCAGCTGAACAACTCTGCACGCTCGGACAGACAGCACTGCTTCTTCCTTTGTCTGTTTGTGTCTCTCATGTTGGTGGGTGAGAGAGTGGGACAATTTGTAGGTGGGCTGTAAGCTGCCTGCCCAATCAGAACTTAGTAATTGTGCATATGTTTTCTGTGCTTCCACTACCTAAACGAACAAAACATAACAACTTTTGGTGGGTTTGATGTTCTGTGTGGGTGGTGTTAGCCTGCCCCTGCACATGACTACAGCAAGAAAGCAATAAACAGGAAGCTTTCTGAAAGAACGATGAAGCTTTAAATGATAATGATTTTCTTTATTGTGGGAAAGCAGAAACATTGGTCTGTAACTGGATCACAGATGATTATCTCCCCTTTTATATGTACTGCATCTAATTACCCTCTTCAGAGTTTTGTTAATTAAATTCAATATTATTTATACAGTGCGAAATCACAACAACAGTCGCCTCAAAGTGCTTTATATTGTAAGGTAGAACCTATACTTAATTGTATAGTTTGTATTGTTTTTATTACAAAGTATTGTTCGTTTTAAAGCCTAATGTGTTTTGCTAGGATCATCATATTTAAAATGTAAGGAGCCAGATAACCTCAAGGAGGTGGGCAGGGAGAGGAAGGTCTGGGCTCCTTGTCCCGGCGCCCGGATAAGAATAAGGACCCAAACAACGCAGAGAAAACATTAAACTAACTAAAGGTCACAGTTTCTGAAGTTAAAAACATGTTTTCTGTGGTGCGAGGCATGCTTTCCACCAACAGACAGGGCAACTCCTTCTCCATTTCTATTGGTCCTTTTAACTTTAAACTACTCAAATCCATCTAGTCCCACATCATAGTCTTTGTTATTAGTCTCAGATACAGCACAAACATTCAACTCTGTGAACTGATATAAATATTCCTGTTTTGTGCAGTTTCTGCATCCTTCTACTGTTGGTGTGTATGACTGATAGAGCACCTGCCATTTCCACATTACTGTTGAAAAGCTCATCTGAGTAATCCTCACAGTCATGTTTCATGTTGTTGTGGTTTTCTAAATCTGTGTATGAATCAAAATGTATTCAACTTGTGCACATTTGTGTCCAAAAAGTTTAATGTTTGTGTGAAGGGGAACATGGATTTGTGAGTTTCATTTACATACAGTTTTTGTTATTCCTCCACTGATCATGCAGTACACATTTAAAACTATTTTAAAGTCAGTTCTCTCCACTGTGTACAGTTGAAAATGTTAAAATGATCCAGCTTAACTAACACTAAAACACAGTGCTGTTGAATTTTGTTTATTTAAATCTATCTAGAAAAGAAAGTGCACATCACACAGAATGAGCCAGAAACAGAAACAGAATTTTTGAAAGCTAGACTGCTTGCTTCACCCACCGTTCCCACGTCTGACTATGTCTCATTTCCTGCAGGCAGCACACTCTGCAGACAGAACATAATACATGTGGTACATACATACAGCAATCTTTCCACCCACAGCTTCCTGTTTACCACAGGTGGGCAACTTCTTTGTATATGTATTCTAACTATGTATACAGACGTGGACAAAATTGTTGGTACCCTTTGGTCAATGAAAGAAAAACCCACAATGGTCACAGAAATAACTTTCATCTGACAAAAGTAATAATAAATAAAAATTCTATAAATCTTAACCAATGAAAGTCAGACATTGCTTTTCAACCATGCTTCAACTGAATTATTGTAAAAATAAATGCATGAAACAGGCCTGTTTCATGCATCAAGAACAGTATCTTGAATCTTATTCCACTTCCTCTCATTTGGCTGTGTTGTTCTGTATGATGTCTTGATGTGTTGCTCAAATGTTACTCAAAATTTGGACATTTTTGTTAAAAAACTAAAAAGCTTGTTCACTTTACTTGGATGCAACATGCATTTGTGATTTTGTTAGAAGTGAGACTCTTCCTCTTATGCAAAATATGACATGAGCATATCAGGCAATACAATCTTCACTAAATCAAACAGAATGCCAGGGCTGTCCATTGTACACCTGTAGATGGGCACACAACATGTGTACTGCTTGGAAGCGATAAAGACTGAAGGTCAAAACATCCAAAAATCAACCTGGAATAATAAGTTCTGGTGGTGGTCACAGAAATGTTTTATATAATATCCATCCAGCCAATTCCTTCCACTTGTCCACTTCAACGTCATGGGGATGGGCCATACTGTGGGCTGGAGCCTATCCCAGACACATAGAGACAGACAACCATTCACACTCACATTCACCAGCATGTCTTTGGTATGTATGAATATCCCAGCATACCTAGAGAGAACCTATGTGGACTTGGGCAGAACATGCAAACTCCAAACAAAAAGGCCCACACTGGCTTCAAACCAAGGACATCCTTCTTCTTCTTCTTGCCAAAAACGATACTCATAACAATCTCACAGATGAAACATTATGTACAGCTACTTTCAATACTATTAATATTTCCTTGGGCTCTTTCTCTTTAATTGATCTTTCTTTTTTTTCTTTTTTCTTTTTTTTTCTTTTTTTTTTCTTTTTCCCCTGTCCCGTTTGGATCTTTAGCCATCAGAATTGTTGTCTTAAGGCTAAGAGAGATGCCAAGCGGATTTACTGTACCAAGTGGATCATCATGGCCTTGCCATATTGGTCCATTTGATTGACCTTTATTATAATTATGTATTTATTTTATTTTCAGTTGTTACAGTCGGGACAGACATGATTGGTGAATAGGACAGGGAGAAAGAATGAAAGAAAGAGAGGAAGAGAAAGAAAAATGGAGGGGAGAAGAGATGGTGAGAAAGGGGAGAAGAAAGAAAGAAAACAAACAAAACACCTGGATCACCTGTATGGAGAAAAAAAACAGAAGAGAAAACAAACAAACAAAAAAAAACAGCAACATAATAAATACAGCACCATCACAATAAACTAGCTAGCAGTAGATAACAGTAGATACTAAATATTAAATGTTATTGTGCAGCACGCAAGATAGACAGCGCACAATGTGCTTTGAGGTAGCAGCCAAGAAAGGTGTAGCTTGTGTCTGTGAACACCCGTGTGCACACCTGTGTGGATAAGCATGCTTGTATTCCAAAGGTTTCTCCATGTAACGATCTGCTAGGGAGTGAGGGGAGCCATAGCCCCGTCCCCCAGGGCATGAAGCAGGTATGGAGGAGATCCAGGCCCCAGACATCCAGAGGCCCCAGAGTATGAGGACCCAAGGAGGACCACCAAAGGGGGTAATTGATCTTTCTGAGTTAGCTTCAGTAATGACTTCCTCCGAACCATCAATGTGACTTTTAGACCCCATTCCTTCAAGACTGCTCAAAGAAGTCCTGCCATTAATTATTTAATTTAATTTTTTGTAAATGGAGAGTCCTCTTCACCCACTAAGGTCAATTATGGAGTTCCACAGGGTTCAGTGCTAGGATCAATTCTATTTACATTATACATGCTTCCCTTAGGCAGCATCATTAGAAGACATAGCATAAATTTTCACTGCTATGCAGATGACACCCAACTCTATCTGTCCATGAAGCCAGGTAACACACACCAATTAGTTAAACTGCAGGAATGTCTTAAAGACATAAAGACCTTGAGCCTGGCTACAGAAGAGAAACCTGGGGTTGTTCATATTTTCTTTCATTTGGCTTCATGCAGGGGTTTTTTTAGAAAGCAGCAACTATTTCTTCAGGCTAAACGATGATCTTCTAAATTGGTGACACTTATTGATTGATTGATTGATTGATTGATTGATTGATTGATTGATTGATTGATTGATTGATTGAGATTGAGAAGTGCTTTTATTTGTCAGTTGCAGTTGCCCACAACTGAGCTGATAGACCCAGCTGCCCCTAAATATAATACACAAACATCACATTGGGGAAACAGGTCAGGCTAGGTAGCAAAAAGGAAAAACAAATTAAATGTGTAACACAGAAGGGCAATCTAGGAGAAAAAAAGAAATTCCACTCATACTGGTCCCCAAAAGGGAGTCAGTACGAGGAGAAAAACAAAAACTCCAGAGCACATAAAGAAAGCACAGTTATCATAAATAAATAAAAATTTTATTTATATAGCACCTTTCTAGACAGAATCACAAAGTGCTGCACATAAGTCTCTTAACTGCCCCTTGGGGATAAATAAAGTCTTCTGAATCTGAATGTGAATCTGAATAAGATAACAAATAATAAAAGGGTAAAACAGACAATATAAAACAGGCAGACATTTAACCAAAAACAGTTTTAAAAAGGTGAGTTTTGAGTTGTTTTTTAAAAACAACGACTGAGTCCAAAGTTCTTAATGTATGAGGGAGAGAGTTCCACAGTCTCAGGGCCACAGTGGCAAAAGCTCTGTCACCCTTAGTTCTCATCTTAGTCTGTTTTATAGCAAGTAAGCCCTGATCAGATGACCTCAGGGACCTGCTAGGGACATAGGGCTGTAGCAGATCGGAGATGTAGGGTGGTGCCAGTCCATGCAAGGCTCTAAATGTCAAGACCAGGATCTTAAAATGCACTCTAAATTCAACAGGAAGCCAGTGTAGCTGAAATAGCAATGGTGTCACATGTGAATACTTGGAGGATTTTGTCAACATCTAGCTTCAGCGTTTTGCACAACCTGCAGACGATCCACAGAACCTTTGCTTAGACACATAAACAAAGAGTTACAATAGTCCAAGCGTGAGGAAATAAATGCATGCATAGCTATCTCCAGCTCAGGGCGAGATAAAATAGGGCTTAACTTAGCCACATTTCTTAAATAATAAAAACAAGACCAAACCAGAGATTTCACATGCCCATCCAATGTGTGAGTCAAGTCAAAAGTGACACCTAAATTCCTGATAGAGAATTTAACATACACTGAGAGAGGACCAAGGGCTTTCACTATCTGGGATAAAAATCTGTCCGGAGCGCATATGAGGACTTTGGTTTTGCCCTCATTGAGTTGG
The DNA here is from genome assembly GCF_001858045.2 of Oreochromis niloticus. Taxonomy (NCBI): domain Eukaryota; kingdom Metazoa; phylum Chordata; class Actinopteri; order Cichliformes; family Cichlidae; genus Oreochromis; species Oreochromis niloticus. The sequence goes on from NC_031977.2 coordinate 36,748,964, forward strand.
AGGAAATTTACAGCCATCCAACGTTTGATGGAATCTAAGCAATCATTCAGAAGCTGAAGCTTAGATAAATCCTGGGGCTTAAAAGAGATGTACAACTGAATATCATCAGCATAACAGTGATAAGAAATGTCCTCAAAAGAGCCCATTATATGCTGGAGGGGGAGAAGATATATTAAGAACAATAAAGGCCCCAAAACCGAACCTTGAGGGACACCATAAGTAATGGTGATGTAGATGTGAGGAGAACCACTGTAAGGCAGTACCCGATACACCAACCCAGTCTTTAAGCCTTTCGAGGAGGATGTGGTGGTCAACAGTGTCAAAAGCCGATGTGAGGTCCAACATAAGGAGGATAGAGCATTTTCCTGGATCATTACTCATCAAAATGTCCCTTGAGACCCTAAGAAGGGCTGTTTCTGTGGAGTGAGCTCTGTGAAAGCTGGACTGAAACTTATCGCAAATGCTATGTTTTTCCAGAGCTGCCATAAGTTGCTTAGCCACAACCTTTTCTAGAAGCTTAGCAATTAACGGTAATTTAGAGATAGGTCTGTAGCTGCTCCAAAAAGAGGAGTCTAGCTGAGGTGTTTTTAAAAGTGGGAGAATAGCAGCATTTTTAAAATAAACCGGAACTATACCAGACGCCAGTGAAGACTTGATTAGAGTGAGCACACATGGGCCAATAGACTGGAAGACATTTTTGAATAATGATACAGGTACAATGTCAAGAGGACAATAGGATGCTTTCTCTGAATTCACTAGTTTTACCAGCTCAGGTAGTGAAACAGGAGAGAAAGTATCCAAAATGACAGGGCAAGATGGAGTGAAGATTGATATAACAGGTGCTAAATGAGAAAAATTCATTCTTATGTTATTAATCTTTGCAAGCAGAAAAGAAAGAAAACTGTCACAGTCCTCATTAGATGAAATAGGGGCCACAGGTAGAGCAGGAGTAACAATGCCACTAATGGTGTTAAATAGCACCTTAGGATTACCTCTGCTCTCTGTAACCAAGTGTGAGAAATAGGCAGCCCTCGCATCTCTGATAGCATTATTAAAAGAAACGAAAAGGTCCTTTAGATAGAGGAGATGAACATTTAGGTGAGTTTTTCCTCCACCTGCGCTCTGCTTTACGACAATCACGTTTTAGGCAACAAATACTGTCATTTAGCCAAGGAGGAGATTTGGAGGCAGGAATCCTCGTTTTAACCGGACAAATTTCATCTAAAATAGAAAGGCAATAATTATTCAACAGATTGGTTGAATAACCAAAAACCCTAGGCTGGGTAATAAAAGTTCAACAAATGACAGTCTACATCCCGCTGCCAGGTCTCAGTCAGGAATAAAAAATCCAGTTTTTTAGATAATATAAAATCATTCAAGAATGATTTATTAGACAGAGATTGAGCATTAAAAAGCGCCATATTCAGCAAAGTAGAAGCCTCTGTATTTGTGGAGGCTCGAGTTAAAGGACATAGATACTCAGGGTTTGAACCATCATGCTCTTAGAATCCGATGGAAGAAAAAGCCAGCCAGCAGAAGAGTCTGGATAAACCCTCCTCAGGCAGGCCGGTCTCAAAGAGCTGGGCCCAGCGTATCCAAACAGGGACGTGGAAAACAAGTCCCCCTCCATGGAGCTTCTCTGAGCACAGGAGACAAGGCACCCTCGATGTCACTTACCAGTCAAAGGACTTACCAGTCACTTACCAGGACGAAGAGACATCATGAGGCATCATAGAAGATCGGCTAGATAGCAAAGCCAGACGATCATACACCAAGGCAGCCAATACATCATTAAAACTAAATGAGAACAGCAGAGCAGAAAAAAATAACACAAAAGTAGTGGAGCAAACTGCACCCGGCAGCGGCAGAGCCAAACACATGCGCCACCATCCATACCCTTCATCATGATACCATAGCACAATAGTGTCATGATGAAGGGTATGGTGGAACAGCTGCATCTGGGACACTGCAATCTCGTGATTGCGCTTCCGGCTGAGCCGCTGTCCATATTGGATGGGAGGAAAGCATGGAAGGAGGCGTTGGATTCGGGCAAGGGAGGGTGGTGGTGTGGCCGTATCAGTATCAGTGTACATGCGTGTCGGGATGTATATCCTGTGTTCAGCCTGAGAGAGTGTCCTTTCGCCTATTAGGCGAAGATCAACAGTCCGCAGCCTACGCAGGTGTGGGGGTAGCCGCATGAGAGATGCTGTAAATGTTGTTTAAAACTGCATCAGTTTTACAGTTTTTCTTAATGTCATCACTGGTCTCCTGTTGTATCATCTGTTTAAGAGCCGTGAGCTCGTCCAAGATGTTTTCCATATTGCGTTCAGTAAGAACAGTCTGAGTACTCACAGCTCTTCCCACATTTTCGATCATACCTGCCAGCTTTGTGGCGGTTTGAACAGCAGTCACCGCTTTCTCCAATTTCAGATAAGCCAGGGCCGAGCCAGCTACGATCAGCAAGAGCCCCGTTATTATGGTTCCAAAGGTAGATGTCCTTAATGTCCTCAGTAGACAGTCCTGCCAGGCACACGACGTGGCACTTCTGCCACCTGTCCATCGTGTATCCAGCACGGAACGTCCCTCCAGGACACTCCCCCAAACCTCGGCTTCTCGTCAAGAATAGAGGGTCAATTGCATTAAGGGACCAGTTGATATTATCCATAATTCTTCTTTAGGTTTTAGAGAACAAGAGGGAGATAGAGGCTTTCTCAGGGTTAGAGTCAGACGAGACCAGATAAGGAGATAGAAGCAGCAAGCAGGGAAGATAAGGGAAGGAGAGGGTGAAAGATGTGTCTCCTCCGAGAGCCAAGAGACTATTTAAGTCTCACCTGTCTTTCTGTCTCCTTTCACTTTTTCCATGTTAGAAAAAATATTTTGCCCTGCCATGCTATTAATTGATGTGGTAGATAAATCGTTTTTTGAAAATATCACTAAATCTGTCATTTATTATTTTTAATATTTAGTAATGATCATATCTCACCTCTAGTCTTCTCTGTCTTGATTTCAGGTTTCCACCATGTGCTGTAGATAGTTCAGCAGGTTAACTCGACCAAGCAGTCTTTGGGTTTGGGTAAGTACTGTTTAGAATACCGGAATAGAGAGGATGGTGTAGGTTTGAGTTTATTAGATTGATACATATATACCATGTCAAGGTTCAAAAATGTTGAGGAGGAATTCAAAAATAAGCACAGATCCAGCCGGGTGCAATTAGACGGGATTTTAATGAACACATGTGTGAGTCCGACCGCTGTGCAGATTTCAGCGTTGAACTACCTTACAATCATCAAACAAAGGTTTTATAGGGTTGGGGGTGATACTGCTCCCCCCCCCTCTCAGACACAATACAGCATACGTCAACTCAAAACCACAAATGTTCTGTCAACAACCTTTAACATAGTTTTAAAAGAACATTGTCTTCGGGTCGGTGCTTCCCCTCAGCTCGTCTTCGCTGTCGCTTCTCTCTGGGACATCTGGTGCACTTCCTGGAACAGACTAACACGTACGCCTCGACTTTGGAGCCATAAGCAAAACGTATTTCAACTCTTGCCTACTAAATGAGTCTATCTAATTTGTGTGTGTGTGCACGTGCGGGGGCGCGTGCGTGCTGTGTACTGCGTACGTGTCATGACCTCTCTTACTATATGTGTCTGTATGTGTGTGTATGTCTCGTCTGTCTGTGCGCAGATGCTCTCTGCACCTTAGTTGACCTCAACTCAAGCAACCAGGCTAAAGCCATCCTGTGTGTAATGATCTTAACTTCTATGTAAAATGTATAAAACAAATGTTTCAATCTAATACAACTACTTAAAGCTTAAATCAAAGATAAATGCATAATAAACACCCTACTCTTTGGCTTGCACTCACTCCGCTTTCGGTTTCACTTCTGCAAAAGCATGCCCTGCAGACGTGTTTCCTGTCTCATTTTGGCACAGCGTGTATTTCCTGTCCCTGCAGTCAGTTTCTCACCCACTGAAGACTTCAGTATAAGAATACAAAAACATTCAAAAACCTTTAAATTATAGATTCAACTCCACAGTTTGAAGTGGTTATAACTGAACCTGTAATAAAGACTATAACGATATATTTGAACATCTGAATGCTCCTGCTGAATCACTATTAACATGAAATGGTAATGATGATTATAAAAATAGCAGCAAATAATAGCAGTGAAATATTTCTATTCTCGATACTCCCACTCTCGACCTCTGGCACACCAGAGGTCGCCATACATTATGTTGGGTCACTCCTTGGCCCATTCAGCTGCCTCCCTGTCCACCCCTGACGTCATGGACATTAGGATCACTGTTCTTAGCTCTGACCCTCTCTTGGCATTCTGTGACTTAGCGAACCAGACAACCCCATGTCATCTAGATGGTCTTAATAATAAAAGGCCCGCTCCCACTTGAGAACACTCATGCTTGAGGTTAATCACACCAAAGTATCAGCGAGCCTAAAGTTGATCAGGGGCAGGAGAGAATAAGAGTGCAAGCAGAGCTCAATCATTTATTTTATTTCCTTTTCCTTTTTCGGAAAATAGTTCTCTATACTTTTGACTGGATTGACTCGCTGCAATCCTTGTAGACAGAGACTCGCCGCCAATCAGTCTCTGATTGTAATCAATTATAATCTGTAAAGCCCACCTGATTTTCGTACTTGGTAATTTTGTCCGCGCCGTCAGTTCACTCTCTTCCAGGCCTGCTTAGAACAAAAATGAAAAAAAAAAAAAAGAGAGCTGATTATTAGCTCCTCAAAGTACAAAACAAAATCACCTGACAGGTTTTTCCTGAGTGCACTATTACAAAAATTTTTGGGGCCCCTCTCAGACATATCCATGTCTTAATCAAACTCCCTCTCTTACAATAAAACAACAGCCTCCAAAATCTGAAACAATCTCAAAGTTCACCCGTTCAACACACCGAAAACCTCGTCAAAAGATCAAAGACCGTTTGCACAATGTCACCCTTCCTCACTCCGCCATGTTTTCATTCAGCATAAAATATAAACCGATTTCAACAACGTACCATCACTAAATTATAAATTTCCTGTCCAAATCTGCACCTCTGAACAGACCTGACCACCGTAATCAAATATCCTGATACTTTACCATTATATTTTGCCAAATGATCCTCCACACCACCGCTCTCTCTTGAACTGAAAGCCTCCGAGACACACACACACAGGAAGTGTCTTTGTCGCTCACTCACTCCAGCTAATTTGCATAGTGACTCACAGCTCAACAGCCAACTTGACAAGAGAAATACATGTTTACACCTTATCACATTATTGAATTATTTTCATTTTCTTTCTATACTAATCACTGGTCTTAATCACTCAGTACGAGAGCACTCCTAAGTCACTCTTATAAAAACTGCTTTAATCACTTTTCTTTTGTTTTTTTTCCATCTATTTTATTAAACATTCACACCATTCTCTCACCCATACAAGCAGCAAGCTGATCTTCATTGCATATGCTTGTGTTCTTAGCCAGGTTTTCAGTCTCTATGCATTAAGCTTCATGAGCTTGTCTTTGTAAGGTTAATGCATTCTGTTTGTGTGTGGTATTTTGCATCTATGGCTTCGCAGTCTCTCAGACTCCTTCCCAACTCCCCAGTTAAGCAATCAGTTTTCTGTTTCCCCGAATTACTAGCCCAAACTTTTAATTTCCCACCTTGAATAAAATCACTCCTGGTCTTCAGCCAGGTGTTAGGGCTTGCTTTTCAGGTTCCTGGACACATCATTCTGTGAACAATTCAACCAGAAACTTGCCTTAACATATCCATTGATGTTAACCTACAATTTCCTTCCGATTGCTGGATCTGGAGAGTTGGTCCGGGTCTGCTTTGCTCCTGAAAATAACAAAACTAAGACATTTTCATTATTATCATCATTGCTTAAACGACCCACTTCTCTCTCTTTCCTGCCACAAATATCAGTTATGTCATGTGATCATCTTAATTAAGTGTAAGCTGCATCTTCATTGCATCCTATATATTCATATTTTAATTTATGCATCTTTTCACTGAGCTTTAGATTCAAACTATCTCACTTCTGATTCATTTCAAAATAATCTCACATGTAACAATTTGTGTATGTGTGTTTTCAATTCATTAATATAGTTGTCAGTTATTTTCTTTCATTATTTTTACCTTTTGTATTGTTTACCTCTTTGTTGTGATGTGGTGGACATCCCTAAACAATCATGAGTTCAGGCTTCAGTTTCAATCCAATTATATCCTATATTCTCGCAGTCTAAGTTGTCCAGCTTCATCTCTCACTGGTCCTTTTTTCATTCACAGTGTCCTGTTCGGGCTTCAAAGCTCCAGCAAACACAGTCTCAACTCAGCTGTTGTCTTCTTCTCTGTTTCTTTACAGCCTTTTCTTTTAAGTTAAGTCCCAGCATGGCAAAATATCACATTCAGTGCCTTCAGTCTTATTTTCATTTGCTCTGTTTTCTTCTCCATTCATCCTTTCAGTCTTCTCTTCCAAGATTGCTCCAAGCATGGCAAATATGAGAGTCAGTGCCTTCAAGCAGACACATCACACTGTTCTTCACCAGCATGCATGTTGCCTCTTTCATACTGCTGGACTCATCAGTCGTCGTCAGTGTTACTGCTTTCGCTTGCACTGTCTTTTAGCTTCAGTTAATTCTTCAAGTCCACGATGTTCTGTCGGTCTTCATCAGGAGATTGACTGTCCTTGACTGTCCTTTGAGTTTCTTCTCAGTTTCAGGGACAAAGTGAGAGATCAAGCCGCACAATTTCGAGCCAAAGACTGGCTTATTTTCTCCCAATTCTGTTAATCTATTGTTCTGCCGCTGCACTCAAGGTTCCAATGTTGAGAGAAGTCCACCTGTATTGGCACACTAAAGCATATAATTAGTATCATATTCATTTTTCATCTTAAAACCTCCATTTTGCTTCATCTCCCTCGAGTTTGACTCGTCTGTCTCTCTGTGTTCTTTCTTTACACACTCAGTTCCTTTTATGGGCATGCGTTTCCTGTCCCAGACACACACACACACATACTTCCTGTTTCTGCAGGCAACAGACAGACTCTGTCTCCCTTTAAATTTCACAGTCTACAAACAATCAATGATTCTACTAAATCTTGATTTAAAAACAATACACCTTCATTTCACTCACACACATTTAAATAGAGCTCTTTCAAACATCAGGACAACTAACACTTCTTCCCACACATCTCCATTCTTTAGGTCAGTTTTGTAGCGTATACACTTATGTGTTTTCAATCAGAAAAGATAAACTCAACCTCTCATAACATCACTCATGGATTTCTTGAATTAAAAGCACTTTCAAACTTTAAAACATCCTACTTTACATCACAAAAGAAATATATTTCACACTCTTCTATTTCATACACACTTTTTAAATGTTCTAACCTCTTTCAGACGCCATGAATCGTCTCACACATACTGCCTTTTCTCTCTCAAACTTCCCCCCTTTTCACTTACTCCGACAAATCATGCAGAGTCACTCAAATCAAATACTGACAGCATTCACACGGTTCAAATCACTCAAAATACGCTTTCATACGAGTATTTTGGACATGCCTTCCATAATCAGAAAGAGCAAGTCAAAAGAAAAGAAAAGAAACTGAAACCTCTCATCATCCTCACGGCTTCTCACCACACACACATAACTAAAAATAAAACACACCACCATTTATTACTCAAGATATATACATCTATCAAAATTCAGTCAATTACTATACATTCACACTAATGTATTCGAACTGTATTTATACTCTCGTAATAAGCAAAACCAGCCTCTTAATTACAGGCATTTAGCAATATTGGCAAACAATAGTTATAAAGCTCAATACTCTCGAAACTGAAACCACCCTCTCTGCGCGTCACCGCTCCTCATTTGCATTTACACACACCATCAGTGCACATCCAGCTGTGCATTGCTGACACAGAGACTGATCTTACTCATAGATCTCATATTTTATATTACAGACGTCTTATTAATTACAACTGCACAGATTTTTTAGGCCTCTTAAACCTATATAATTTCGATAAATTTAACATAACGGCTCCAACCGATAAGTCCCAGACTTTTTGTGCTCAATTCACCAGGGCGGTCCCAGACTGTCCTGTCCAGATTTCTAAACCTAACTCAATTTGCCAGCATGCCCAATCAAGCGCAAAAATAGGAGACTCTAACTCCTAGCAATTTTGGAGGTTCCCCAGTTCTCCCCGGTTTGTCGTACCGTACTATCCCATTAGTCGCCGCTAGGTCAAGGATAAACGTCTTTATCCGAGAAAATGCGCTTCTTAACAGACGCCGCTGTCGTTCTAGACAAATTTAGAATAATTTGAAACAACAATCTACACCCAAAACAGGATTAAGATTAAGGACAACCCTCAACAGTTTTAGAGATTCCCAAGTCCTCCTCGAATGTTGCCCGAAACTATCCCTAGTCGCAGCTAGGTGAAGGATAGATTTCTCTATCCAGCAGGGAGCGTCACCTCCGAGAAAGTTCTTAAGGGTTGCATAACCAATGGGGCTCCAACCCACAAAATGACCCAATTCCCTACCACACTAAATTAGCAGCTCCAACTGCTTTAATTCTCTCAACGGCTCCAACCGTTCTTAATTCGCTCAGCGGCTCCAACCGCTTTTAACTTTCTCAGTACTGTACTTTATTACTTTCAGAACAGACATTCACCAGTAATTTCCAGTGAGTAGACTTTAATTTGTCATATTCAATTTGGCACACTTTGGAAAATTCAACAGGTATGTGCCTTACCTTTGTATAAGCCGGCTTGTCTCTCACTTTCGACCACTGACTCGTATCTGCCCGTCCAATCACCACGGACCCCGGATCTCTCCGTCTACACCAAAACCATCCCTCTCTCTCACCGGACGATGCCCCCAAATGTCAAGGTTCAAAAATGTTGAGGAGGAATTCAAAAATAAGCACAGATCCAGCCGGGTGCAATTAGACGGGATTTTAATGAACACATGTGTGAGTCCGACCGCTGTGCAGATTTCAGCGTCGAACTACCTTACAATCGTCAAACAAAGGTTTTATAGGGTTGGGGGTGATACTGCTCCCCCCCCCTCTCAGACACAATACAGCATACGTCAACTCAAAACCACAAATGTTCTGTCAACAACCTTTAACATAGTTTTAAAAGAACATTGTCTTCGGGTCGGTGCTTCCCCTCAGCTCGTCTTCGCTGTCGCTTCTCTCTGGGACATCTGGTGCACTTCCTGGAACAGACTAACACGTACGCCTCGACTTTGGAGCCATAAGCAAAACGTATTTCAACTCTTGCCTACTAAATGAGTCTATCTAATCTGTGTGTGCGTGCACGTGCGGGGGCGCGTGCGTGCTGTGTACTGCGTACGTGTCATGACCTCTCTTACTATATGTGTCTGTATGTGTGTGTATGTCTCGTCTGTCTGTGCGCAGATGCTCTCTGCACCTTAGTTGACCTCAACTCAAGCAACCAGGCTAAAGCCATCCTGTGTGTAATGATCTTAACTTCTATGTAAAATGTATAAAACAAATGTTTCAATCTAATACAACTACTTAAAGCTTAAATCAAAGATAAATGCATAATAAACACCCTACTCTTTGGCTTGCACTCACTCCGCTTTCGGTTTCACTTCTGCAAAAGCATGCCCTGCAGACGTGTTTCCTGTCTCATTTTGGCACAGCGTGTATTTCCTGTCCCTGCAGTCAGTTTCTCACCCACTGAAGACTTCAGTATAAGAATACAAAAACATTCAAAAACCTTTAAATTATAGATTCAACTCCACAGTTTGAAGTGGTTATAACTGAACCTGTAATAAAGACTATAACCATATATTTGAACATCTGAATGCCTCTGAATGCAACATCACTATTAACATGAAATGGTAATGATGATTATAAAAATAGCAGCAAATAATAGCAGTGAAATATTTCTATTCTCGATAACCAACAACACAGTGTAGATCACTGTCACTATACTTAAATTCAGAGCAGTTTTAGAGCAGTTTCTGAAAGTCAACAACTTTAATGGAATATATTCCTGACAGTAGTGTAAGCACAGCGAGTGCAGAAAGAGTGCAATGATAATTGAATTAGGGGAGGGTTGACCTGTTATCAGGTTACACATGCAGAGGGAGTAAACTTTTAGATTATAATACACCAACGAAGGAATCCATCTGTGGCATTCCTCATTATCCATCCTCATCATTCCTATGCAAATACCCAACAAGGGTGTCAAAACACAAATAGTCATAGCCAAAAGTGTACAGCAGCTTGTAAGAATTATTTCTTTCAGTATGACTGGGCCTAAGGACTTTGGTAATAATCAAAGACTCACATAAATATGATGAAGATCAAGACACTGAATGAAATTATAGTTTCAAAAAGATTTAAAATATAACACTCAAGTCAACATCAGTGTTTATATTGATATTCCTGCACCACCTCTATGTGTTATATAGAACTTGCCATTGTACAGCTCATGGCCTTAATGCTTCCTCTATGTGACCATCTAGCACTACTGCCAGCATAGACTAAGTGGAGAGCTGCTCACTCATTTAGTGCTGAGTTGAATCATTACTGTAGAAACTGAGGCTGATTACTGAGAGCATCAGGCTGCAAATGTAGCTACACATTCAAACAATTTCAAATTGTTTTAGGTCTTAAACTCGCTTTGTAACTGTTAATAAAGAAGGCCACTCAGAGAGCACATTTCCCACCAAGTCCAGAGCACCGGTTACCAATTCTAAAGTTTTATCGATCTGTGATAACTGCAATCTTCCTTTCTCTTCCTGTTCGGCACTACGTTCCATGCTAATGCTGCGGACAGACAGAAATTAAACTGCTGCTAAACACATGTGTCAGAGTGGGTGTGGGGATTAGGAAGCTCAGTTTGATTTGACAGGATCTTCAATGAAATTAAAGAAAACATGAAATCAAAATCTGAATGAAGATGCTTTGTTTCATCATTTAATCCATCCACACGAATCACAGGGAAACACTCATTTATTCTTTTGAAAATCAACAGATGCATAAAATACTGTTATTCTTAGTTATGTCACTAATTATGAAGCAAAGAATTTATATTTGTCATTTATCAAAATAAAGTCAAATTTTATCTACCGTATCTGATTATTTTCAATGATAATTGAGTAAATGTTGTTATATTTAGATATTGCAGAGGCATAAATAATATCTAAACTTTACAGTCATATACCTGACTATTTAATAAAAAATAATGAGAGATTTTATAATAAAACTCGATAATTACTGATTACACAAAATGTATGAAAAAAACCCAAAACAAATAAACACAATAAAAACAGAACTATTCCCGATAAAATACAAGAAATCAAATCACACACTCTCCAGATTTTTACCAAACATTACAGAAAACAACAAATCAGAAAAGATTCAAATGACTGATTCAACTTACAGTACAGTACAGAGCAAAACTAACAAACTTAAATGAACATCCTGGTACTTACAGAGCTCAGGCCGGGAAAAATTATTTGATTCATAACTTCAAAAAAAGACAAGAATAAAGGTACCTGATCACCAAATGTGTGTCGTCTTTCTTTGTGATCAAACATTTAATACCCCCGCCCACACAAACACACACACCAAACACACAATGATAACATTAGAATGACAAAGCCACCCTGATAACTGTTCTGTTCTTTACATATTTGACTATAATTTGTTTTTTGAAGTAAATTAGGTTAAAAACATTTATTTGCTTGTATATTACAAGCTGATCATAGTTCTCTGTCTCTTGTTTGTTTGTTGGAACAAATATATATATTTTATATAGTCTGCTTTATTAATATAATGCTAATACATGTCTCTTTTGTTTGTCTCCATTTGTATCCTCTATCAGACTCAGTAGGGAGTTCTCAGCAACACAACTCATGTAAGAGACTTTTGGGAGTGACAGAAAAAAGTGTAAAAGTTCCTGGTGGTAAATGTGGTGAGCTTGCAAACTGAGACTTGTGATGTGTCCCTTACATCATATCCACAGTGCAGTTATTTATTTTTGCATAAACTGAAGCTAACCACAAAGTGCATAAGATGCCAATAAACACCAAGCAAAAACCAAAGAAAAAATCTAGTTGATGTGAATCTTCATCCATCTTTTCTCCTCTGCTTATCCTTATCAAGGGGTGGAGCCTATCCCATCTATCATGGGGTGAGAGGCGGGGTACACCCTGGACAGGTCTCCAGTCCATCACAGGGCTAGCACAGAGAGACAGACAACCATTCACACTCACACCTATGGGCAATTTAGAATCACCAATTAACCCCACTAACTGCATGTGTTTGGACTGTGGGAGGAAACCCACGCAGACACGGGGCGAACATGCAAACTTCACACACTCCAGGTCAGGGAGTCAAATTCGCAACCTTGTGATGCTGAACCTGGAAAAACACTGACCATTGCGTCCACTCTGCCAGGTGGCAGATTAATGAGCTGAGACAGGAGATGCTGGTTCCAGGTGGGTCTTTTAGTAACTAATACCTATACAATGTGAGGAGTTAGTTTAACCAGTCAGAAGTATTGTTAATGTTGGGATAGTGACTTGTGGTTTAATGGTGAGACTGGAGTCCGACACTGTGTTTAAGGCAGGTTAGACGACACCAGAATTATTTTCTGTTGTGAGGAAATCCCAAACATTTAAAACACGCAGAACAACAAATCAGTGCTTCTTTAACGTTTTTTCCCAGAACAAATGAAAGAAAAACAACTGAAATCATTCATTTCTCGTCATAAAATGCTGCAGGCTGACGCGTCACTGACCTCATCACTTAAGATTTTTTGAAACAATTCACTTAATTGTTTTTCATGTTCTTCCTCTAGTTCTTCCTTGTCTTCCTCAGTTTTTGCATTCCTCATTTGTTTTTCATGTTTTTCCACTACATTCTTGATCTTTCTCAGGTTTTCGCTCTTCTTGGTCACACGTTTCACTAAGTCGTTCATTTCCTTCACATGTTCTTCCCGCTGAGCTTTTAATTCGTCCATGTGTTTCTTTTGGGATTCGTTGAACTCTTCTGCTTTCTGTCTGGCTTTTCTTTCATAGCTCTTCTTTAGGTCCTCCAGTGTTTTCTGATGATTGTTCTCTATTATTTCCATTTCTCTTCTTATTTGTTCTTCTTGTAATTTGTTGTTTTCATATTTTATTTTTTCTTGTTTGTAACTTTCCAGCAGTTTTTCTATTCTTTCTTCCTCCTCTTGTCGTCTCTTTTCATCTTCTTGTCTTTGTTTCTCTCGCTCTTCTCTTCGTTCTTTCTCCCAGGCTTCTTGTTTTCGTTGCATCTCTTCTCTGGTCTCTTCCAGCTGTCTGTCGACACTTTTCTTTGCCTCTTTTTCCAACTGAATTTGTCTGTCCAACTTTTCAAGTTCTTCTTTGAATTGTTGTCGATATGTTTCTTCTCCAGTGTCCTTTTCCATTTCCTTCTTTTCTCTCATTTCTTCTTCTTTTTTTTTCTTCTCTTGTTCTTCATTAATTTTAGCCATCATTACCTCTAGTTCTTCAGCTTTCTGTTTTCTCTCCTTTTCTATTTTATCTCTGTCTTGTTCCATTCTTATTTTCATTGCTTTCATTTCTTGCTTATGTTTTCTTTCAATCGCTTCCTTTTCCTGCTGCATCTCTTCTTCCTTCTCCTTCAGGATCCTCAGCGTCTCCTTCTTTATTGCTGCTTCAGCCTCTTGCAGCATCTCATTGGTGTAGAAGCTTCCTCCATTGTCCTTCACCATGGTGTCAATCTTTTTTATCAGCTCACTGACTTGTGTGCGGTTTTGTTTGTCAGAGTTATTGAACACATGGTATCTTCCTCCACAGTTAGAGATCAGCTTCTTAAAGTAATCATGACATTTGTTCTTGACGTAATCATCAATAGACTCTCCCTGACGCTCCAGATCGTCTCCTCTGCTTAAAAGAACGATGGTGAATGTTTCTGAATTCTTCCCAAAGAATTTTTTAGTGAGCCTCAGTGTATTCTTCTCCTCTGCTGTGAATCTGCCAACCTGCATCACCACCAAGAAGACATGTGGTCCTGGAGCCAGCTGGCTGATACATTTCACCAGCTCTTCTTGAACTTCTTCATTTGACAGAGCTGTGTCAAACAGACCAGGAGTGTCGACCACAACAACAGGACGACCGTCCACCTCACCCTCTGCCTTCTTACAATATTGTGTGACTGACATTTGGCTTGATGCAGCTGTAAACTCGTCTCTTCCTAAAATGGTGTTTCCTGTAGAGCTCTTTCCACAGCCGGTCTTCCCAATCAGCACAATCCTGAGAGTGTTTGAGTCTTTTCCTTCAACTTCATCACCTAAAATATGAAAACAATCAGAGTTAAAACTTGTATACTGCTGGATTAAAACTCTTTGGGTCACTGAACACATAAAAACATAAAATTCTAAAGTACTTACAAGTCATAATCTTCGTCTTCAGCTTCTCAAGTTCATCATGTTGCATCTGTATGGATTTATCTTGTTGTAAGACTTTCTCCATCTGTGCATGTAGAAATGTTGTCTTTGTATAACAGTGTGGTTTATTTGTGGCCTCACTAATTTTGTCCACAACCTCAAACATCTTTGTAATCTGCTGTTTGTCTTTGATGTTGAGAACCACATGTCTTTGTCTGAACGTCTGAAGGAGCTGCTGGATGTCTTTGTCTATACTTAATATATTTTCAGCAGCTGGATCTGTAGGATCTGAGTCCACAGTGAACAGAATCATGGTGAAGTCATTGACTCGAGAGCTGAATGTGTTCTGGATGGTCTCTAACTCTCCCTTGTCTTCATCAGTGAGGGGAGCCACAGGTAGGACCAGGATGAAGGCATGGACACCCTCAGGATCACAGAGGGAGATACACTTGAATGATTCCTCCATCACTGCCTCCTGAGGTTTTCCATACAAGGCAGGCAGCTCCACCAGGGAAACCCAACGTCCACACACCTCTCCCTGATGTTTAACACACTCTGATGAGTTGGAGACTGAATGAAGCTCAGTCTGACCTAAAATGGCCTTGGCTGCTGACGTCTTCCCTGCTCCTCTCCTCCCACACAGAACCAGGTTCAGACTGGACTTCAGATTGGGTTTAGCCTCCTCTTTTAACATTAGATATTTCCCCCAATTTTTACTCACTATCTCATTCATTTCTTCCATCAACTCTGAGGAATCTGAGAAGGAGTCTTTTCTGTCAAAATTTATGAAGTGATGCCTTTGTTTGGATTCTTCAATGAGTTTATCCACTGAGTTATTCCCTTTGTGATTATGCGTTAGGATGACGATGGAGTGATTAAAAGCATCTTGACCAAACAAGCTCAGAACCAAATTCAGAGTTTTTCTGTTCTCCTCAGTGAAATCAGAAGGTTTCACTAACAGCAGCAGGACATTTGGTCCAGGAGGACAGAGACTCACACAGCTCTTCATCTCTTTAAACAGCGCTTCCACAGGCAGGCTGAAGATGTCGGGAGTTTTTACAACTGTGAGAGGTTTCCTGTTCCACTCTCCAGAGGCAGCACCAGATTGCTTTCCTCCAAAACCTTTAGACTCTTTTTTCCCAACGAGGAGCTTTTCCAGGGCTGATTTTTTGTTCTCACTTTTTCCAAACAGCATTATCCTGAGTTCACGTGCTGCAAAAAAAAAGGTAAATTGCCTCAAAAATTCTAAAACACATATTTACGTCACATTCCATTACATAGTTTGTAATTGTTAAACATATCACTTGAGAAATAATCATTTACAAATTTGTCTTAAAACAGGTTGCTTTGTGATAGTGCTGGCAGGTACACTTTACAATATGGTTTCTTGGTCAGTTTGAAAAACCATGTCAGCTCTCTATTTAGGAGGATAAGCTCATGCAGACATTTGAAAGGCACTACCCTGATTTTGTTGGGCAGAGGTGGCAAAAGTCCAAACTTTATTTACTTAAGTAGAAGAAATGAAACAACTTCTTTACTCAAGTAAAAGTGGAAATGTACAGGATGTTAACGCTAGCCCTTTATATTATAACATATGATAACCTTGCCTTGGGGCCTCTGAAATACACCCAGAGACTACAAGTGGCACAATCAATAGGGGACCTACCATTAATAGGTGGGACTGATATGATTTAACCTCCAAAGCTATTCAGGTTTGGTTTATCTTATCAGGGTTACGAGGAAAGACACCTGGACAATTTCTAGGTAGTTAGTACTCCAGCTGGTGCAGGGGTGCAGCTGGGTAAGACCCATAGGACCAGAGATTAGGACCTTTTTATCAGAGAACCCCCCCCAAAAAAGGTTCCTCTCCAAGGGTTGTTGGCCCCGCAGATTGGCACCGGACTGTCCTTTGTCACTGATTCTGTTTATAATCTTTTGGACAGAATATCTAGGTGCATTCAAGGGCTACACACTTACTAGGTGCTGGGATCAGTGGTCTCAGGGTATAATCTCTGATTTTACCTCTGATCTTACCGAATTTCCCAAAGGAACCCACCCGAGGGATTAATAAAGTTTTATCTTATCTTATCTGATTTATGATTTTGTTGATTTTGCAAGGCACTGACTTCCAGTTTGCACTAGTGTGGTGTGACACAGTTAGGATGAGAATTAGCACTTCCAAGTCTGGAATGTCAGGAATGTCATAAGACATAAAGATTGGCCGCTAACTTTCTGTCATGGTCCGTGGGAGTGCCTGGAGGGGATTTTCCTTCTGTGGCTGCTGAGCCATCCCTTTGGGGCGGGGACTTCAGTGCTTCAACTGAGCCTCAGCTGCGAGCAATCAGCGGGAGACCTACTTCAGCTGACTCAACCGGCCCCTCCTCGCCAGTTTGTTCTACTCTTCTCGGTGGTAAATTACGCTTCCCTTCGTGGTTTTCCTTGTGCAATTTATCTCTTGGAGTAATTCCTGTCTTCCCTTTATTCAGCAGAGTTTCAACCCTGGCTTCACCTTTCTGGGACAGTCCCTGTCTCCCAGCCGGCTCGACCGCCTGCCCTCTAACCTCCACGCTTCAGCTTGAGACCCTCCAGACGCTTCCCACGGACCTCTCTCCCCTCCCCTCAGTGATCCTAACCCGGACTGGCACAGTAAGGCGAACTATTCTCCAGTTTCTAGTTATCAAGCTCTAGTTTTCTCTTCCGATTTTAACTACCTCTCCCTCTGTTACAGAATATCCTCTCGTCTCTCTGACCTCTTCTGCGTTCCTGCCACTAGCCTTTTGGGCCCCCCTTGTCATTTTTGGCCACCTTTTCAAATAAATGTCACTGTAAGTATTCCGCGCCCGTGTTTGTCTGCGTTTTTGGGTCCACTTTCCTGGGCAAACCTGTTGGTTCATGACACTTTCTGCTTCTTAATTCAGATCAAACTGAGGTTATTGTACTCGGCCCTGAAAGTCTTAGAAATATGGTATCTAAGCAGATTCTTACTCTGGATGGCATTACCTTGGCCTCCAGTAACACTGTGAGGAACCTTGGAGTCATTTTTGACCAGGACATGTCCTTCAACGCACATATTAAACAAATATGTAAGACTGCTTTCTTCCATTTGTGCAACATCTCTAAAATTAGAAATATCCTGTCTCAGAGTGACGCTGAAAAACTAGTTCATGCATTTATTACTTCCAGGCTGGACTACTGTAATTCACTATTATCAGGATGTCCTAAAAACTCCCTGAAAAGCCTTCAGCTGATCCAAAATGCTGCAGCAAGGGTCCTGACAGGGACTAGAAAGAGAGCAGATTTCTCCTGTTTTGGCTTCCCTTCATTGGCTTCCTGTTAAATCCAGAGTTGAATTCAAAATTCTGCTCCTCACATACAAGGTCTTAAATAATCAGGCCCCATCTTATCTTAATGACCTTGTAGTACCATATCACCCTATTAGAGCACTTCGCTCTCACACTGCAGGCTTACTTTTTGCTAAAGCATATAGTTAGGGCTGGACCAGGTGACCCTGAATCCTCCCTTAGTTATGCTGCAATAGACGTAGGCTGCCGGGGATTCCCATGATGCACTGGGTGTTTCCTTTCCAGTCACCTTTCTCACTCACTATGTGTTAACAGACCTCTCTGCATCGAATCATATCTGTTATTAACCTCTGTCTCTCTTCCACAGCATGTCTTTATCCTGTCTTCCTTCTCTCTCCCCAACCAATCACAGCAGATGGCCCCGCCCCTCCCTGAGCCTGGTGCTGTCGGAGGTTTCTTCCTGTTAAAAGGGAGTTTTTCCTTCCCACTGTCGCCAAAGTGCTTGCTCATAGGGGGTCATATGATTGTTGGGTTTTTCTCTGTATGTATTATTGTAGATTCTACTCTACAATATAAAGTGCCTTGAGGCGACTGTTGTGATTTGGCGCTATATAAATAAAATTGAATTGAAATGAATTAATCCCTCCAGTATGTTATGGTCTGGGGCCTCCTCCTGATAGTAAATGTCCAGAACCCCTTACCAGGAGGTGCCCAGGAGGCATTCTAGTCATATGGTGAACCACATCAGTTTTTCTCCTTTTGATATGGAGGAATAAGAGCTCTAGTCTGAACCTCTTAAATGACGAAGTGTTATCAGCCATGGCTACCAAAACTGAAAGGAGGACTCAAGTGCACACGAAACACAAACGGCAATAACGGTTTTAAGTTCTTTATGTCACTCAAATGGAAAGCAGGGCTGTGCCACGAGGGTATCCAGGTAAGTGGTGAAAGGAGGCTGGAGTGAATAATCCATTCAGTGGCTTGGGAATAAGTCACTGAAACTGGGAGACAAATGTTAAGATGTGTCCCAGCCCATGTCACACCAGGACTCAGAAGAAAACACAACAGTCAACTAACAAACCGTTATGGGCCATAACACCAAGATCCTCATCTTATCTCTTAAAACTGAACCCAGACAGAGGAACTTCATTTCCTCTGCTAATTCTTTGGTCACTAGCCACAACTCATAACCGTAGATGAAGATAGGAACATGGACTGAGCACTAAAATCAACAGCGTCACTTTCTTGGTCAGTTCTCTCTTTACCACAGAGCCATACAATATTCTTATTAATGCAGATGACGCTCTAATCGAGGGGTGTCCAACTCCAGGTCTCAAGGGCTGTTGTCCTGCAGGTTTTAGATCTCACCCTGCCTCAACACACCTGAATCAAATGATTATTTCATTACCAGGCCTCTGGAGAACATCAAGACATGTTGAGCAGGTAATTCAGCCATTTGAATCAGCTGTGTTGGATCAAGGACACATCTAAAACCTGCAGGACACCGGCCCTCGAGGCCTGGAGTTGGAAACCCCTCCTCTAATCCTTCTTCCAATGTCATCTAACTCGTGAACAAGATGCAGAGAAATTTTTCAATTAAATTTTATTTACACAGCGCCAAATCACAGCAACAGTCGCCTCAAGGCGCTTTATATTGTACAGTAGATACAGAGAAAAACCCAACAATCATATGACCCCCTATGAGCAAGCACTTTGGCGACAGTGGGAAGGAAAAACTCCCTTTTAACAGGAAGAAACCTCCGACAGCACCAGGCTCAGGGAGGGGCGGGGCCATCTGCTGTGATTGGTTGGGGAGAGAGAAGGAAGACAGGATAAAGACATGCTGTGGAAGAGAGACAGAGATTAATAACAGATATGATTCGATGCAGAGAGGTCTATTAACACATAGTGAGTGAGAAAGGTGACTGGAAAGGAAAAACTCAATGCATCATGGGAATCCCCGGCAGCCTACGTCTATTGCAGCATAACTAAGGGAGGATTCAGGGTCACCTGGTCCAGCCCTAACTATATGCTTTAGCAAAAAGGAAAGTTTGAAGCCTAATCTTGAAAGTAGAGATAGTGTCTGTCTCCTGAATCCAAACTGGAAGCTGGTTCCACAGAAGAGGGGCCTGAAAACTGAAGGCTCTGCCTCCCATTCTACTTTTAAATACTCTAGGAACAACAAGTAAGCCTGCAGTGTGAGAGCGAAGTGCTCTAATAGGGTGATATGGTACTACAAGGTCATTAAGATAAGATGGGGCCTGATTATTTAAGACCTTGTATGTGAGGAGCAGGATTTTGAATTCTGGATTTAACAGGAAGCCAATGAAGGGAAGCCAAAACAGGAGAAATCTGCTCTCTCTTTCTAGTCCCTGTCAGGACTCTTGCTGCAGCATTTTGGATTAACTGAAGGCTTTTCAGGGAGTTTTTAGGACATCCTGATAATAAAGAATTACAGTCGTCCAGCCTGGAAGTAATAAATGCATGAACTAGTTTTTCAGCGTCACTCTGAGACAGGATATTTCTAACTTTAGAGATGTTGCACAAATGGAAGAAAGCAGTCTTACATATTTGTTTAATATGTGCATTGAAGGACATGTCCTGGTCAAAAATGACTCCAAGGTTCCTCACAGCATTACTGGAGGCCAAGGTAATGCCATCCAGAGTAAGAATCTGCTTAGATACCATATTTCTAAGATTTTCAGATTAAAATCTGGTTGGCTGATGGCTGACAACACAGGAAGGAAATGTCATTGTAGGATTAGTAGAGCTTTAACTGTCCCTTCCTAAATTATATAGCTTTTGGCATTATAACTAATACTTTACATGAAATGGTTTTTATTTTACTCATGATACATCAATGTTGTTAGTTCAACTTACAGTCCTTGATGTCAGAGCTGCTATCTTCTGGTTTCTTGAAATCCTCTGCAAAAATACAAAGAACTCAAGTAACACCTGTAACACCAAGGGATTTTCCACATTTAAGTGTTGAAGGATACTTCAACACTTAAATGTGGAAAATCCCTTGGTGTTACAGGAATGTGCCATGAGGTCTCTACTTCTGATATGCCAAGTAATTAGTGTAATTGACTGAACACAATTCATACCATCTCAATTAAATTTAAAGATTGGACCCTGAGCCGGTGAGAAAAGACTAGAAGCAGAGATTTTATCCCAAGTTGTTTTTGGTTGTTTCATGTACTATATCAGCTTGACCCCAATTTTAAAAAGTTCTGATCATCTTCAAAGATGGAGCAATATTCCACAGTAACATGACATCTTTATTCTGCACATCCCAGTATCACTAACAATACCATGACTCTAATTCTTGTTCCTAAGTGGTCACTGGGGAAACTAAAGAAATCCAAATTTTGATTTCAAAACTAACCAAGAAAGTATCTCAGCATATCACTGTCTCTCTGAGTGGAGCATTGACAAGCATGCCTTCCTCAATACAGCTTCTTTGTGTTTCTTGTTGTGGGCAAGAAGCCATTATGTCAGGAGTTTTTGTTATCTTGCTTTCTTTTCCTACTTCGTGTGGGTTGACTAATTATACAATTCAGCCTGGACTGTGCGCATGTTCCTGATTGCCTGGTGGATAAGGGGGCTATTTAAGGCCATGGTGGAGAGTTTGTCATCGCTCAGTTGTTGAACTGCACCCATTAGTGAAACCCTGCCTGTCATCTCACTGTGCTTTTGTGACATCTCCCTTTGCTGTGGATCGACTGACCACCCTCTCTGTGCAGAGGTTTTGCATCCCGTCCCTGGTGTGGTGAGCCTGTAATCCTTGAGAGGACTGTAAAAATTGCACGATCTGATATCGTCGTGTTGGTGTTGTTCCCAGATCATCATACTAAATGTTGTTCCAGGATCAACATTGCAAGTGACCAATCAGAATGTTGTGACGTCATACTTTTGCGACTTTGGGAAAAACCGCCGTAAAACAAAACACTGTACTTAAGCTGCGAGAAACCGCTTCTGTCCACCGATCAACGGACCCTGACCCTGACCCTTTAATAAACGGTAAGCAGAATTGATATTGTCCTTGCAACATTGGAATTTCATAAATGCACCAATGGCTTGGCGTGCAAAAGAATAACGTCACAACAATGTGATTGGTCACTTGCAATGTTGAACCTGGAACAACATTTTCATGATGATCTCGGAACAACACCAACACGACGATATCAGATCATCCGTAAAAATTGGACACCTTGGACCCCTTTGCACCTCCATTCAGAAGACCTTTCCCCTTGCACATTGCCACCTCATTGTATATTGATTCACTCACTGCAAATAAACACACCGAACAGTGCTTCCGAGTCTGTGATTGAGTTCACCTGCCGTGATCTACATGGCACATTACATGAAATTGTGAGGAAACATTAGACTTCTTCAGGCTCCTCATGAAGTGCTGCATCTGCTGGGTCCATATGTCATGGTGCGGAGTCTGTGGCCTCTGTGTGTATGTTTAAGTTTATTACTCTTCTGTGGTTTTGATTATTTTGGGTTGTTTTTTTATGATTATCCCTAGTGTTTTGTGTCCTTTGTAATTCTGTTCCACGCTTCACGTTCCTATGTTCTGTCTCCCCAGTCTGTGTTAAGTTTGCGTGTGTGGAGTTCAGTCGGTGTGGTTCCTGTTTTATTTTGAAGGTCCGTGTCTCTTGTCAGTGTTTCTATTTCCTCTTCCCCTTGTCTCGTTATGTCCAATTAATCCCTGCTGTGTTTTCCATTCCCTGATTGCCCTGTGTGTATTTAAGTCCTGTGTTTTGTGGTGTGCATTGCGGGTTTGTCTGTGTTGTTCCCCTGCATCTCTGTTTTTGTCCCAAGGTTTCAGGTTTGTTTTATTCTTAGTTTTCCCAGTTTAGGTTTTGTAAGTTCTGTTCTCGCCACCCTCGCCTTTTGTTGTATGTTATCCTCCTCAATAAAGCTCACTCACATCAGCAGTGCCTGCATCTTGGGTCCTTTAATAATTCCCACACAGCTTGCCTCGCAAACTGTGACACCATCAGATCTCATTGTTCTGTCAGTTTGTTTTGTAATAACTTCCAAGATTTGGAAAACATGAAATTACTTTTTGCCAACTAAAGGCAAAAACACAAAATTACACAGCTATACACATACAACACGACCACATGCAAAACAGTCCAGGACTATAAATACACACGGGGGTAATAGGTAAGTGGAAACAGGGCTGAAACAAATCAGGACAATCAAAAGGAAGTAAAACTTAAGACATCAGGGATAATAAGTAAAAAATATATATATCAGGAAATTATCAACATGACTAAGCAAGAAAAAAAATCCCACCATCCTCCTCTGTCACCTCAACCCCTCTGTCCTGGTTCACTCCATTAATCTTCTCAGAGGTCTTTCTCTTTCCTCCTGCCTGGCAGCTTCATCTCCAACATCCTTTGTCTAGTAAATCCAATAAATCCACTGTCCTTTATCTGCACACATCACAACCATCTAAGCCTCTCTAATCCTGCTCACTCCCAGTGAACATCTTAACATCTTACTCTCGGCCTCCTGTTGAGGTCAAGAACCCACTGTGTCCTCTTTCCTCCACTCTTATATTTCACTCTATGTTCCTCCTTATTCCTAAAGTTCATATTCAAAAACCCACCCACAGAATGCCACAAGCCCAGATAAATGGGGAGGGTTGCATTACAAAGGGCATTTGCTTTTTTGGCAAAATCAGACATGATAAAAAAATTAGAAAAGTGAGCAAACTGAAAATATTTAATAGTAACAAAACTGCACAGCAAAACCCACAGACCCTGACTGCTTTGAATTGATGGATAGATTTAGAACACATATACTGTCAGAATATCTCCACTGCATGGAAGAAAAAAACTGTTAACACTTGTTGCTCCCACACTAGGTGGGAAGTGAAGCATTGTGCTGGATTAGCTTGTAAGTTGTTGTTGTCTATCAAGGGCAGGTAGAGCCACAGCTGTTGGACTTGCTGGTATGAGAAACACTCGCTGGTGGTGTTAGTCTTTGAATGTTAAGTTGACAGCCCACACAAAGGACATGCATTAGCTGGGCATGTGAAGACACAGTAGCCTTCAAGCAGCTTTCAGTTATTTATTTTTTTTATTTACATTCATTCTTTCAGCAAGTGAAGCGACTGGAAATGAAGAAGTGACTATATCGGCAGAACAGGGCGACATGTACTGTGAGCATGTTGGATATGTCTATCAGCCAACGTTGCTCCTAAAACCAGCAGCACAGTGTGATCATGGCAGTTGGATGATGCTCCACCCTGCTGCTGCACCTGTTTGTTGTTTACTTTCACTTCAAATACCTGAACTGATGTTACAGTTACTCTCTAAATCTGTGACATATTTGGACAGTGTGAGTGCAAAATCCTCACTGCTGAGCAATAAGATGTGAGTGGACTCACCAGCTGTTTTGGTTGCCATGATGTCACTTTTCTGAAAAGACCGGGGGATGAACTGGAAGGAAAAAAATGCATTTTAGCTTCTTTGAATCACACAACATGTGATGGTAGGTGGACAAAGGGGCTGTAAGCATGAATGGTTCAAATGCAACGGCACAAAGAAAGAGAAGTTTTCTATTGTGATGTTGGTCGTTTTATGCGATACTTCAGTTGGTCTCCTGTTGGTCACCATGTAGAGTATGTTTTATACAAACTGGGAGGTGCGGGGGGTCAAGTGTAACCAATTACATTTAGACCATTAAGACATCGTGAGTAACGGCGGAAAGAAGGTTCACATCTTTCACAATTTCATTTTTCAAAGAAATTAAAGTCTTTTTAAAGACTGATCAACCAGATTTATCCTGAGCAAAAGACTGAAGAATCAGGGGACCTCAGTCTGAATACATGTAGAAGTGTTTTATACACATGAATGATTTATTCCACGTTCTCAACCTCAGAGATCATTTCTGATTTCAGGAAGCTTTCTGTGCACAAGAAGATATTACTTGAATGAGTTTTAATTAAAGAATATTTTGATGGATCCACTCATGTGTGCTGCATTCAAGTGCATAATTGGACCAAGATTGTTCCAAACAGTCGGACAGAAACGACCATAGACCACATCACCTGGATCATAATCACATTCACATCTTGCTACAAGGATTAATTTAGCAAAGGCTTCTGAGAATGATGATTAGATGAGATCACGAGAGTCTGAAAACTCCAGAAAGTGAAACACGATCTGAGTGTGGGCGGTACAATCTGCAACAAAGAGAATACCAGGACCTGTTCCAGCCTGCTGGGTACAGGTGAGCAGCTGCAAATAAGGTGTGTGTGTGTGTGTGTGTGTGTGTGTGTGTGTGTGAGTGAGGGGGGTCTTATGGTAGTTTCAGTAGAGAGATTAAAATTTTCATATAGATAAAATATTAAAATATTCCTCTCCACTCAACTGTCTCACCCTCCACTTTACATGCAATATTTCTGTTGGCTCAGGTTAAATTATTTATATCATCATATGTTATATGAGAAATAACCTAATTTTCATGTATCTGCTCATTATCATAATATTATAAATTATAGTTCTGCATTATAACACACAGTTTCACTCTCTGCAGCCAAAAAGAAAAGATGTAAATGAGGAAAAATTGAGAGTATATTAAAGGCAGTAACGATCAAAATGAAACTATCATTAACAAAGAGAATCACAACACACCTCACAGCACAAACACAGCTAACAAAGGTGAAGCAGACCTGCAGAGAATCCAAACCATGAAAAAACATTTAGTGATGAGTTTAACTGTTGAGAAAAAACAGCAGATAAATTTGTGCTTTACCTGTTCGTCGTCCTCTGAGTTCACAGGTGAGACATGGCGCCTGCTTCTTTGTTTGGTTGCACCTCTGATGACAGCATGAAGGCGGGCTTTACACTGCCCAACCAATCAGAAGTTAGAAACACTGCTCATGTTTTCTCTGAGCCTTATTTTCTTCACTTTTGATTGGGTGGGAACAACCACCCACCCACACTCTGTGTGCTGGTGTTTGGGTGGGGTGAGCCTACTCGACACAAATTTATGCTTTATATTTTTATATTTGTACAGATTTGTGTCGACGTTCAGAGGCTGGATCCATGCAGGACAGATGACAAAACATCTGCATCGGTGCGCCTTCATGTTTGTCGTCTCGTTGCACCGTTGTTCTGTACGACATCCTGATGTGTTGTCGGCCTGATGTTCATTGTTTAAAGCAGGGGCGATTTTAGCCCATTTTTGGGGGTGCTTCAGCACCCCCAAAATGAATCAAAGCACCCCCAAAGATTTCTTACTTTTTTTGGACAATATTTGCTGTCTGTGTGACACACTGCTAAAAATATAAAAACCATACAGTACTTGGTTGAAACATAACATTTTAACAACAAAAGTATAGATAACACCCCCCCTCCCAAAATGGTTTGTTCCAGCTCGGCTCTCCCTTACTCTGGCTCTAGCTCTGTTGCTGCCAGAGCGGCAGCAGACGCAGCGGAGCGGAGGTGTAACGGTGCGTTCACACCGAACGCGATAGAGGCGGCCAGAGCGTCAGGTTTACATGTAAAGTCAATGGAAAGAGGCTGATGACACGCGATTGCGCGTCCGGCGAAAATTCTGAAGCAGATTTGCGTCGCGAAAACGCCAAAACGCCTGAAACGCGCGTCAGTGTAGCGCGTCTGGCGCGTTTGACTCGCGGAAAAAACCACGCGCGTGAGTTTTTGTGTTGCATTTTGTGCATACGCGTCTTTCGCCTCTACCGCTCGAGTTGGAAAAATTTGAACTCCAGCGTCAAGTCGCGCCGCGTCAACCAATCAGGAGCCTGGTGACGTGGCTGTAACCAGGTCAAAGGGGCAGATCAAACCAAAGCCCTTCATTCTTCATTCAGTATGGAGGAAAAACTCATCAACGCAGTGGCTAATCGTCCAGAACTATACGATGCTAGCTGCTACTTCTACCGGGACAGGAATAAAAAGGACCGAGCTTGGAGGCACAGAAGTGAGGAGATCGGGCAACCTGGTAAGTTCATTTGTTCTTCTTTTTAATTTTCAGACTGACCCGATGAAGCCGCGCTAAAGCTAGCAAGCCCGCCTACTGTCCCGCTATTTTCCCACTGATGTACAAATACCGTTCTGGTTTTATGCATGTTGTCATATAGGAATATATTGTTTATTAATAAACAGCACACAGTGGTCCCGCTCATCCGTCACTGCCTCGCTTTTTCGCTGATTTTTCATTGCACCGTACAGCATTGCATTCTGCAGCCTGATTGACAAATCTCCTCCGTGTCGTGTCTCCTGCGCTTGCCAAATTGATCATGTTTGGTTTTGATAACCATCACGTCCAATAGAAAAAACAGCACAAAAACACTCATAACTATGACCCTCATTCGGAAATAGACACCTGCACCGGGAGGAAAGGAAAAGGCGCACGAAAGTGGCAGGCAGATGAAGACAAAACGCGGCATAAAAATACTTTTACGTTTTGCAGTCTACAAAGGTTTGCACTTTGAGAATCAACTTGTGAGAACTGTGACTAATGTTCATGTGTGTGGGGAAAAAAGTGTATAAAGTGCGTGGCGAGGGGCTAGTTATTCTGAGAACCCCTGCTGCAATAAAACAGGGACCACTGTATATACTTTCTCTATGATTATTGTATTCAACCTGTTAACAGTTAATATTGTCTTGATAGAACCAACTGATTCTGCTGCAGAGCATCCCGTTGCTTCTCCTGGCTCCCCAGTCCCTGAGCTCCTGCTGCTGCACCCACAGGTATGTACAGCAAGCACTGATAGCTCTTTACTCGGTGTGGGATTGCCTTGTGATCACCTTTACTAAATATCTACAACTAATCTGATTATATCCTGTTTTGTTTTTTCAATGTTGAAATTAAAATCTAGTAGCAGCCTTCTCATTTCTTTGTGTTTTGTGCTGTGTTTTACACGCCCAGAGAGGAGGACAGCTCCGAGGCAGATGAGGGACGGGTCCCAGGACGGTCCATCGGCAGTGGAGCTGGCCATCCTGGTGTCCCTGAAGAGGCCACGCCAGTCTGCAATGGAGCATTTCCTCCTCAGCCTTGTTCCTGCTCTGGAGAGCAGCTGGGTCCTTTTTATTCCTGTCTGTCTGTAAATACTTATCTTTTATATATTTATGTTTAATGTTTTTCTGTTTGAGAATTTTAATATTATTTCAAATAAATTTTTATAATGACTAATGTCTCAGTTCTACTACACAGCAAATGTTGGCACACGACTTGACACATGTAGAATTTATTTCATATTACACTAATGACAGAATATACTAATACAGTGGGATGCAAAGGTTTGGGCAACCTTGTTAATAGCCATTATTTTCCTGTATAAATCGTTAGTTGTTACAATAAAAAATGTCAGTTAAATATATCATACAGGAGACACACACAGTGATATTTGAGAAGTGAAAAGAAGTTTACTGGATTTACAAAAAGTGTGCAATAATTGTTTAAACAAAATCAAGCAGGTGCATAAATTTGGGCACCACAAAAAAAGAAATGAAATAAATATTTAGTGTATATCAATGTGTGTGTCTCCTATGTGATATATGGGGGGCCTTTGTCTGGACGTGCTTCCCATCCAGAGCTCCACAGCAGAGAGGGAAGTTCCAGCGCTCCTGGAATCCCTCTGTGATGGACCGCCAGTCTCCAGGTGAAGGCACAGCCATGAAGTCGCCCACTAGACAGTCCCAGATGGCCGTCGCTACCTGGGGGGTGATCTGGCACACCGTGGACACACCGACTCTGAAACTGAACGCGATGGTCCTGAAGGAGTCCCCGGTGGCAAGGAACCTGGACAAAAGTGTTCAAAATTAGTATTATGTGTACTGCAGTTACAAAATACATTATTCAAATTCCAAAATACTTTTGTGATGTCAGATTTAAATTACAAAACATAAATCTTACATAAAACATTTTCTAATTATAAGGATAATTACATAATATATATTAGATATAATATAAAACAGTCAGTTGTGTTTTGTTTTAACTTTACCATATCATAATTTGATTGGTAGCAACTTTTACCACTACAGTGAGCCAATCACTCATAATTCCTAAACATGTAAATCAGGCAGGAATGAAGTAAGACATTAATAGAAATAAAGAGTTGTATGTTGACATGTAGCCCTTTCCTTGCTTAAATCATTAATATTTTTGAAAAATTAATCTGTGATAAGACATAGCTTATCAAGATAGAACCATATAACTAAAGATGAACCAAACTGTTCACAATTTTATCTACCTCTCAGTTTAAAGAAAGGCTGGTGACCCCTGTTATAGAGTCTGACAGCTGCGAGGATTACATACAAATATTCATCTATACCAGAATTAAACCAGGTGTAAATAAGGAGTGAGTATCACTACAAAGATTAACCCACAGTGGCCCTTGTACCAGTTTGATATCAGCAAACACAGAGAGCATACACTGATAGACACCACAGCCATGCTATCAATGCAAACACTGATAACAGCATAAATTGAATTAAATCGGGACTTGATGAGACCTTTCAAGCATCACTAGAAATATTATAAACAGTCGTCTCCATACCACAGTTTGCTATCAGTAAACACCGACGGCATTCATTGATAGCATAGCACATCCATGTTAGCAGTGTATAAACGATAGTTTAGCATATTAGCACAGGTATCAATAAAGGACTACCGTATTAAACACTTTTACTAACCGCAGGCAGATGGACAGGCGCTCTGCAGGTGGGATTGAGCGCCTGTAGTTGGTGTCTAGGCGGGCGATGCTTGGACCAACGCGGGACAGCAGGTCCTCAAACTGGGCGAGGGAAAGACGGCGATATCGCTGAAATCGGCTGTCATCCAGGCGCAGCTCCTGGAGCAAGTGGTGAAACTCACCAAACTGCTCACCCGTCTGGAGGACTTGATGGACCCAGGTACGGCGAGGACGTCCTTAACGCTGCTGCTCTGCTCTCCACAGTAAATAGAAACGCTAGCTCGACAGCTGCCGTCTAGCAAAGATACTGTCTGGCACAACTTCCTCCCACATCCCTCCCACATTTCCGGTTCACGCGCGTCAAAATATGCAATTTTGACGCGCGATGGATTTTTCTTGGACACGCGTTCGAGGTGCGAATGTGCACGCGTCAAATTAGGGGCGTTTGGGGCGTTTTCGCTCGCGCCTATCGCGTTCGGTGTGAACACACCGTAAGTGCCTGGCTTAAAACAGGACATATTAGCTGCATTTAACCTTCAGTTACTCTTTATATAGTTAGGTAGCAGTCAGGCCATGTTTCTTTTTAGCTGAAAAACATTACACCAGGTAACCTGCAGTGTTGAAAACATGTTTTCCGACAATGTTTGCTGCCCTACAATCCGTCCTACTCTGTAGTAAAATCAGTGACATTTGACCGTCCTGTTGCTCCCATTGAAATTTATATAGCATATTTAAAATCTAAAACTAAAAATTGTCCGTAGCCTACTGTTGTTACCACTGTCCTGTTTGAAATGGATACTAACTAGCTAACTGACTGAATGCCCATTAACCTTAAAACTACGGTTGTGTGTGTGTGTGTGTGTGTGTGTGTGTGTGTGTTTGTGTACAGAGAGACAGCCAGGTTCATAAGGGATATAAGGAAGTTTTTTCAAAAAAAGGAGCAACATTCAGGTAAAAGTGTAAAAACAAATGATCCATCAATAAAGGATAATGTTGGATCAGTGTTTCAATATTTATATCTTTTATTAGATGTTCATGTGGTTTGGTTATTTGCCTTTTGGTTGAAAGTACACTGAGAGAGGACTTTTTGTTAGTGATCTTAATAGTATTTTTTCATATTAATGTAATTTTTCATCTAATTGAATCCAATCTATTTGTGTATGATTGTCAGTCCAAAGAGGGAGAGAGGAAAGAGGGAACGTCAGGAGAAAGTACAAGGTCAGGAAGAAGCAGGTAAGAAAACAGACAGGGAACAGTGACAGGCAAAACAGAAACTATTAAACTGACAAAGAGAAAAAACCTGATTTTACTCACACAGTCAGGAAGTTGTGTCCTCCCTATATTAAAGCTGCTATACAGAAGCTGCAAAACAAACTGGGTTGAAACATTTTTGACCCTCTTTAACAACATTCCAACATTATCATTGATTGGGGAGATTAAAATTAATGATATATTTTTATGTGGTTCAGCCACAACTCTACTAAAACCTCAGCCAGTAATAGGTGGGCCAACTTTTGGACTGTCCAGTTGTCTGTATGACTGTCGCAGTACAGTATCAGAAAGTGCCAAACAGCCCTGGTGGAGTGAGGAGCTGTAGAGAGAAGCAGATGCTCTGTTTATATTCTAAAAGTGTTTTAAGCTTGTTTCAAAGATTCTGTACAGCAGCTTTAAATGTTTTCCAAAAGCACACATACACTTATCAGTGTTTCTCAAACTTTTTACAGTGTGTACCACCTGAGAAAAATGTCAAGCTCTCCCAAGCACCACTATGAAAGCATGAAACTCATAAATCTTACAACACAAAATTAGTATTATTAAATTAGTAAAATTAGTATCTGCAGTAAAGATTTTTATTTGTAATAATTTATTCTGTTTTGGGAGTGTTTTTTATGTATCTGTATTATATTATACATACACATTAAAAGTGAATCTCTGTCCAAATGCACTCAGTTTACTTCTTACTCACTATGAGCATCATTCATTATTCTCCTCCAGTAATTAAGGTTAGGATATGTATTTTTTTTTTATCCCAATCCATTCTTCTTTTGCAGCATTTAAATAACCTTGATCAGATTTGATGGTTTTGTTACAGACTTTTCAAAAAAAGTGTTTTGCCTTTCTTTCTCAAATGTGGGATTAAATTGTGTTAAAATGTACAAAACAGTGATGTCATGTTTTGAGACGAGGACCCAGGCACAGAGAGACTTGTTGAATTTCAGAATCTTATGATTTAAGAAAGAAATTTGCAGACTTGCACAGAGATGGTAAATTATGATGACTGATAACGGAGATGAAGACAACAGACGATGAGGACAGGGAGGAACAGGGGTTTAAATGCACCAAGGAGACAGTCAGAGAGAACTTGGGACAACTGGAGACATTTAAGGATGCAGGGACTGACAGAGACAGGGAAGAAGTCTCATCGTGACGTGTAAAGTTTATCTTGCCTGGCTGGGCAGCTCTCTGGGTGCTCAGCACCCCCAAAGCTCTGATCCTAGAATCGCCCCTGGTTTAAAGTTTAAAAGAATACATTTGTCCTCTGTCACTTTAATGCAGCGTGCATTGTGGTTGTGTGAGAAGCCGAGAGCATGAAATGTAATAACTCCACAGACGACAGCTAATCTGTCAGAAAGGAAAAGGAATCCAGGGCCTGTTCCAGCCTGCTGTGTTAGGAACGACGGTTACAAATAAACGTGTGAGACAAAGATCGTCACAAGAAAAATGTGAGTGTGCGTGAGTCAAGCAGCCTGTTACAGTTGCTCCTGCTTTTTCTCTTCAGTTTAACTTTTACTTACTTATTTCTTTGTCCTTTACTTTATAGTTGGAGTGTTGAACTCTGTAACATATTGAATTATTTAAATAGTTTAGTCTGTTACTGTCTAGGTGCAACTGTAATCCACATAATTTCCTTTGGGATTAATAAAGTATTCTGAAACACACAAAACAAAATCATCAAACAGCACTCACACTCACAACCCTTGACACTCATGCCCATGAAGAGTGGATGGCAACTTCTGACCACAGTCTGTGTATATCAGCTGATACAGCGGCTTGCAAAAGTATTTGGCCCCCTTGAACTTTTCCACATTTTGTCACATTACAGCCACAAACATGAATCAATGTTATTGGAATTCCAGGTGAAAGACCAATACAAAGTGGTGTACATGTGAGAAGTGGAATGGAAATCATACATGATTCCAAACATTTTTTACAAATAAATAACTGCAAAGTGGGGTGGGCGTAATTATTCAGCCCCCTTTGGTCTGAGTGCAGTCAGTTGCCCATAGACATTGCCTGATGAGTGCCTATGACTAAATAGAGTGCACCTGTGTGTAATCTAATGTCAGTACAAATACAGCTGCTCTGTGACGGCCTCAGAGGTTGTCTAAGAGAATATTGGGAGCAACAACACCATGAAGTCCAAAGAACACACCAGACAGGTCAGGGATAAAGTTATTGAGAAATTTAAAGCAGGCTTAGGCTACAAAAAGATTTCCCAAGCCTTGAACATCCCACGGAGCACTGTTCAAGCCATCATTCAGAAATGGAAGGAGTATAGCACAACTGTAAACCTACCAAGACAAGGCCGTCCACCTAAACTCACAGGCCGAACAAGGAGAGCGCTGATCAGAAATGCAGCCAAGAGGCCCATGGTGACTCTGGACGAGCTGCAGAGATCTACAGCTCAGGTGGGGGAATCTGTCCATAGGACAACTATTAGTCGTGCACTGCACAAAGTTGGCCTTTATGGAAGAGTGGCAAGAAGAAAGCCATTGTTAACAGAAAACCATAAGAAGTCCCATTTGCAGTTTGCCACAAGCCATGTGGGGGACACAGCAAACGTGGAAGAAGGTGCTCTGGGCAGATGAGACCAAAATGGAACTTTTTGGCCAAAATGCAAAATGCTATGTGTGGCAGAAAACTACCACTGCACATCACTCTGAACACACCATCCCCACTGTCAGATATGGTGGTGGCAGCATCATGCTCTGGGGGTGCTTCTCTTCAGCAGGGACAGGGAAGCTGGTCAGAGTTGATGGGAAGATGGATGGAGCCAAATACAGGGCTATCTTGGAAGAAAACCTCTTGGAGTCTGCAAAAGACTTGAGACTGGGGCGGAGGTTCACCTTCCAGCAGGACAACCACCCTAAACATAAAGCCAGGGCAACAATGGAATGGTTTAAAACAAAACATATCCATGTGTTAGAATGGCCCAGTCAAAGTCCAGATCTAAATCCAATCCAGAATCTGTGGCAAGATCTGAAAACTGCTGTTCACAAACGCTGTCCATCTAATTTGACTGAGCTGGAGCTGTTTTGCAAAGAAGAATGGGCAAAGATTTCAGTCTGTAGATGTGCAAAGCTGGTAGAGACAGACCCTAAAAGACTGGCAGCTGTAATTGCAGCAAAAGGTGGTTCTACAAAGTATTGACTCAGGGGGCTGAATAATTACGCACACCCCACTTTGCAGTTATTTCTTTGTAAAAAATGTTTGGAATCATGTATGATTTTCGTTCCACTTCTCACGTGTACACCACTTTGTATTGGTCTTTCACCTGGAATTCCAATAACATTGATTCATGTTTGTGGCTGTAATGTGACAAAATGTGGAAAAGTTCAAGGGGGCCGAATACTTTTGCAAGCCGCTGTACAAAGACACAAAATGAACTCTGGTGCTTGTTCCAGTTTGCTGCATGATGTTCGACAGCTACAGGTACACAACACAAACTACAGTCACCTACTGAGCTGAAGGTTTAGGGGTAGAAATGATTGACGAGCAATGATTCACAAACATGTGCAATATTTTGTGTGTAACTGTAAAACTATTGTTCAAACACACGCATCAAAAATGATCAGAGATCATTTACTCACTCATTTGAATCTTCAACAGATTGGATACTTTCCACTTTTAAAAGCTTCCTATGACACTAATGTCTAAAAACACGTTCTTTTTAGTTTTTGTTTACATTTTTAATACCCGTGCAACCACCACCTGTACAGGCTTTTCTTTCACAAGCAGCCAGTTTGCTCCTTAAGTTCAACATGTTTTTGACTTATTTAGCATAAAGTCAGTGGGTCGAAACATTGAGGTGGTGTCAAAAGATTTCAGGATTTTGGGATTTTTATTATGTTATGCTTAAAAGTACGTTTCTTTATCTAAATATGTTTGCTCTTTCAGTATTAAACCTAAATGGGGAAGTGCAGACTCAACAGGAAGCCTGCACAGTTCTATTTTATCTTTTCCTGTACGTCTCTGAGAATGCTATGAATAAAAAGGCTGACAACTATTGCATGGTGCGAGTCTCCCTGAGTCTCACCCGTGTACACGTTAACCTGTCTGAGCGTTTTTATTCCGACCTGAGTTGCAATGCAGGAAAACTCCTGACATTTCTTGGTCCTTCGAGCCGGATGGGACACAGCACTTTTGTGTGACCCCACAGGAAAACCTCATCGAGTCCTGCCGTCATGAGAAGCCCGCGCTGAAGTCTGTCGACAGCTCCTGTCCAGGTACAGGATAAAGTCCAGAGACGTGAACTCGGGTTCTGGCCGGCGTTCTTATAAGTGGTCCACGGCGGTGGGGGTCGATGAGGTAGACCTGAGAGACCGGCAGTGAATCAGCAACCAGGTGAATATTAACACTCAGACACCTCGCGTAAAATGTTTAGGCTTGCCCAGAGGGGCTGGTAGCATTTTAAAATAAAGATAGAGCTCGTCAGGGACTGGTAGCTCCCCCGTAGTGGGTAAAGGTAGCGCGCGTATAAAAGTACTGTTTTGTTTTTGTATTGTTTTATTTTTGTTGGTGGAATAAGTTGATTTTACAGAACAATAAGGAGGCTGAACTATTCCACTGTTTTGTTTGCTGTTGGCCACCCAAGTACTGGTGAAAAGAGAGAAACAGGTCGTGTTTCATCACGTAAAGGTGACACCGCTTTCAAGAATAGCTTGAAAGTAGAAGGCCGTGTCAACTACCTCTCTCGATTCTCGTGCCAGAGAAGGTGCCGCAGTTGTGTAGTTGTAAGGGATTAAAATTAAGAGGATTAAAATGGGTAACTCACTGCTGACGAGCAGTGGTTAGAAAAGAAATGTCCAGGTGCTGGAGAAATCCAAAGAAAACCTAAATGTCCCACGTGGGAGGGAAAATGCATTAACTAAACTATAAGAAACCCTCCAAGCAGAAATAAATACTGAAAAGGAAGCTAAAAAGAAAACAAAGAGTACACAAGAGTTATATTTTAAAGCATGGAAAGAGGAATGAAGTGGAATAAACAAAAGGTTAAATTAAGGATAACTTAAATTAAAGTAGAGCTTATCTGCGATAAGCATGATAATAGGAGATAATAGGAAGGTTAACAACCTGTAAACTGGTATTAACAATGAAACATAGTTGGCATGACGACCGTGCCTAGAATGAATAGAATGCATGAAACCAGATAATTCACACGAAAATATATCAAATAACAAAGAGAGATGCATAAGGTATATTAAGGCTGTGTCATTGTTCAGCCAAGGAAAAGCAAATGTCTCCAGCTTGGGAAGGTGTGAAGCTGCAGATTCACACAGACCCGTGATGGATACATAATAAAATGTAAACTAACAAACTATTGTATATTAGTAGTGAAGTAGTGTATTGTGATATACCATTGCTGTTATAAAAAAGGAAAAACAATACAATGATAACATTAATAATGACATACTATTAATAGGAAGGGGCACCTCAGTCAGTTATGATGTGAGGTGGAAGATTGTTAAAAGTAGTCTGATTCAAGCTTAAGGTTTGCTCAAACTCAGTACAATGATATATGAGATGAAGAAAATAAAGAATTAACTTGACACTTGACCTGCTTGTAAACCTGTCATCTTAGATGAGACTTTGTTAAGATGAAGAGCAAACCTATGCTAACAACTAATGAGCCAAACCCTGTATACAACAGCTACAAGATTGAGAAGCTGAATTAAATAAATATGTGGACACTACCAAGCTAATGAGGAGCGGTGACGCGCATGGAGATGCTGGTCTTGCTCACTACAATTGTATAAATAGAGTTTGAATTCATTACAATATGAAAGCATATTTTGAGTGATTCCAACTGTGTAAATGCTGTGAGTGGTAGGTTGATTGGGTGTGATTTGTACAAAAATAATTTAAAAAAGTAATAAAAGTAATAATAACAATACAAAGGTTCATAGTGGAGTGAGTGAACAAGTGGAAGTTTGAGAGAAAAGGCAGTGTGTGTGATGATTCCTGATGTCTGAAAGAGCTCAATTTAAAAGTGTGTGTGAAATAAAGGTGTATCGTTTTTAGATCAAGAGATTTAGATTGTTTTTAGTAGAATTAAAGAGGGTTTTTAGACTATAAATACAATGAAAGACAGTCTGCAGAAACAGGAAATGTGTGCCTGTCGGTGACAGGAAACCGTGTGTGTGTGAGGAGATAGGTTGAATTTAGAACTCAGTGATAAGATGCATGAATTAAACCTTATTGTAATAAACACTTGCAATGAAGAAAGCAGCTTACACTCAATTAATATGAAAGCAAAGCCTTGATGATGCCATAGGCAATTTGTTTTATTTTTGTTTGTTTGCTTAGTAAGTTTGGAAAACAAATTTGTGATCATATTTGTGATCACAGTGACACATAATGATTTGGGCATATGATTTGTAGATGCCTAGTTTTAGAGCTGTGAGCTATGAACTGTAAGCAATGCAAGGAAGAATGCAGAAGTTTGACACATGCCAGACAACTTTCCTATGTAGGCATTTTGCTTACACTGTCACACATCAGAATTGCTGTATGCTGTATCACGCGCTGACCTTCACAGCACCCCACAGGCTGGTGTCGTTGATATCTTTGTAGACGGTTCAGTGTCCAAAAGTAGCCTTGGGCGGAACTGTGTAGGTTATGCGGTAACCACAGTAGACACAATTTTAGAAGCAAAAGCACTAACGTCCTTACACTCTACACAGAGTGCAGAACTCACAGCTGTCATACGTGCCTAACCCAACTGCAACATGGAAATCTTTTGAAGGCACTGTTGGAAGTGTTTATATTGCCAAAACAGTTCAGAGGTCACTGAAGGCAATAACTTCGCAGACCAAAGCCGCAAAAGCAGCGGCACAACAAACTACAGACACATTAATGTCTGACTCCTCAATGCAAATACCACTTGATGTGCTTATGAATGAATGAAAAGCCGCACCAACTACAGAACAATAGAAATGGTTAAAAGGTGGAGCACAGCTAGAAGGTGGTTTGGTGACTTGTAATGGCAAACCAATACTACCAAAGTTCCTACACAAATCAGCAGCTTTATTGTCAGCAGGAGGGGGGGTAGGTAGATAAGATTTCAGAAATTTGTCGGAACATGCATGATTTGCCAAAAACATAATGCACATGATGCACATAATGCACACCACCTCATCCTTTTCATACGATCCACATGGGTTTTATTGAGCTAAATGAATGCCGAGGCTCAGAATACGCTCTAGTGATCATAGACGTGATAAGTAATCAGTAAGGTCTCTGAAGCACTAGGATTTAGCATCAAACACCCGTGGACCACAAAGTGCCGGACTGGTGGAAAGAACTAACGGCAATAAAACAGAGACTGAGAAAATGCATGGAAGAAACAGGGAGACCATGGCCTGAGTGTATAGGCCTGGTAAAAATGTGGATGAGACTGACACAAAGTTCTCAGAAACTCACACCTTTTGAAATCATTCACGGTAGACCATTTCCACTACCAATTACAAGTGAGCCTATAGATAAGTCAATAAGAGAAACTACACTAGCCGAATGGATGACTAAATTACTTGAAAATAAAGAGACTGCTCTAAACAACTCTCTAGTGTCTTGCAGGTTGAAACCAGGTGATTGGATCCTGATCAAAGTACTCCAAAGGAAAAATTGGAGTTCACCAAGGTGGGAAGGTCCTTATCAAGGGGATACTCACCACACCTACTGCCTGCAAAATAGCAGAAAGACCGTCCTGGATCCATCAAAGCCACTGCAAAAAAGTGAGTGACAACCTAAACATTTAGACGCCGACACCCCTAACTCCTGTATGGTGATCTATTGGTGGAGGGAGGGCTGATCGGGTATACCCCGCCTTCTTCTTCTTGCCGGTAGTCTACTCATCAGAGGTCACAGGTGTGTCTGGTCATCATGAAGACACTCGTCCTCCTAGTGGCTAATGTTGCACTCCTGGTGAGTTTCTTAACACTCACCCGGAAGAAAGAAGATGAACAACACCACCTGCAGACACGATGGACACATGACAACTTACATCTTCATGACATGACACAAGACCACATTCACCCATGGATGAATAACGCATGGTATCGATATATACATGATAGCACACCCAGAAAGGACTGCTATGTTTGCTCCTACATGCCCCCAACGACACAATACGCCACCTTGTATCCGAAGGGAATGGACATAATTCAGGCAAAGTGTGCCGCGAGCTACGCCAGCCGTGGGCATCGATTCCAGGGAATCGTGGTCAACCATGAGGAGCCTCTCCAGATAGGATGAAATGGCACATGTGACGAATGGTTCTGGGTTGACCTGAAAGTGAAGCACAGAAGTAAGGCTAAATCATTCCCAGTCTTTCTTGGAAACAATGGGAATTTGAGCCACAGCCTATGCTACCGCCAAGAGAACGGATCCACGCCAATGGGAAACACCACCGCCAACTGCAAAGCAGTACAGACACACGCTCCTGGAGGGCCCGTGAAGAGCAGCAACATCTCAAATGGCACCTTCTGGGTGCAAGGGATGGCCTGGGATATCCTTCCTGGGAATTGGACAGGTCAGTGCGCTCCCATTTTCATATCTGACCACACTTTCAAGATAACCATGGACGCCACGTCAACTTCAACGTCAACAACAAGGAAAAGACGAAGCACCCCAGACCTCAAGCAGCATGATTCCATATGGGGTTCCAATGTCCCAGAGGAATTTAAATTTTGGACTGAAAGACAAAAGGTTCTGAATGCTTCATGTAAATTCAACGACGAATGGGATCAGGAGATTGATGCTCTGTGCATTGCAGTAGTAATGCAACACAGGGTAGCATTGGACATAATTCTCGCCGAGAAAGGAGAATTCTCTTTAACAACACATGTTGCACATACATTCCAGATAATGTGCACTCACCGAACATGACTGATGCTCTGAAAACACTCAGACAACTTCAGGACGCACAACAACGAGACTATGCCACAAATACAGAAGACTGGCTTACGTGGCTTTTAAGCGGCTCTTGGAAGTCCCTGCACTGTAAAATATAACTTGTTGTTTCAACTTAAAAATATCAGGTACAGGGCTGCCTTAAAATTTTAAGTTAAGTCAAGAAATAGAGTTTGTTCTTATAACACAACCAATTGTTATCTTAATGAAAAATCACATGTTGTCTAAACTTTCGTCTTAGTTTAGTTGACTGAGATTTGTTAGTCAGTTCAACTCCTTTAATTGTCATTTTTACTTGGGAAAACCCTTTCAGCTAAATTAAAATAATCTATTGTTTAAACTCTTGTCCTAGTTCAGTTGACTTGGGTTTTTTAGTTAATTCAAATACTTTAATAGTTCTTTTAACTTAGGAATCTATTTTAGCTTAACTAACATAACCTGTTAGCTAAGTTGATTTAAGTTTATTAATTAACTGAGCTCCTTAAGGTAGCTGAGTGAACTTGTAAATCAGTTTCATTTTAATTATCAGAGTTGATTGACTGGATGTAAAGAAAAATGTGTATTAAACATCTTAAGTTTTGTTTTTTAGCTTTCTAACATCCATTTCAGCAAAACTACCTCTTAGGTTTATCTTAGATCTCAGGTTTAAATATCTACATTCCTTTAAATTAATTTTCTGTTGTTTACAGAAAAAAAATAAAAACCCACAGATTCCATTAAAGTCTATCTGATCATTTCATACAGAAAGTTTGTTTTAAGAACATGACAAGACAATTACTAATGAGCACCCAACATTCACCATTTATTGTGCCATCTTAGTCATCTGAGAAATAGAAAAATCAGTGACGTAGCTCATCTTTCTCACAATCCATCAAAACTCAAAGGCTGCTCCCTGTGAAACAATAAATTTGAACTTGGTCTTGAGCCCAGTTTGGGTGAAGATTAAATTCTGACCAATACTCTAGGAGCAGTAGTGATTCTTGTGAAGTAACAACATAAACTCTACATTAATGTAATGTATCAACGGGACACTTGCTATTTTAGAAAAGTTATTCTTTACATTTGCAAAATTTTTAAACTTCATTGTGCTCAGTCACACCTGTTAGCATAAAACTTGAAATATTAAAATAGTACAAAACCTTTGATAAGTGACAGTAAAGATCAGTTTATAACAACTAAGACATCAAACTCTTGTATTTGTCTTCGTTTACAATTGCAACAAATTCCACAGAACCAATATCTCTGAAAATGAGTGCATGCTTCTGAAACATTTGATAATATGAATATTTCAGAAACATCAGTTTGAGTCTGCTCAATTGCAAAACAAAGGAAAAACTACTGACTTGCATGAGATAAGCATCTGCAGAGTCCACCATTATATTGTTGTTAACATAAGTTTCTTAAACCATGAACTAATGAGTAATTGTCTAATCTGGAATGTAAAGTGTAGTCATTTAGTGACATACAAAAGTGAGAATGAGAACTTGCAAGAATAAAAAAACAAACAGTAAAATAAAAACTGTCCTTAACACTAAGGCAATTGTATGCTGTGAGCATACAATTACAGTTCTGCATATGTAGTATTATACCTGCAGCTTTTTTGTGTGTGTGTGTGTGTGTGTGTGTGTGTGTTCTGTTTAAACCTTGTATTAACAGTGCTTATCCCCCGGGTACAGGTTCAATAAGTTGTCCAGAAAAACCTACAGAAGCGGGGGAAATAAGACCAAGCCTTACGTTAGGTATGTATACATGTCTCTATACATGACACTCAATTTAAAGGAAAAAAGGTTTTAAATATTTACAAACGTTCTAATACACCAGGCCCGAGACAGAGTACACAGCGTGTCAAGAAGCGGGGCCATCCGGAATAACACAGAACAAAGTGTGAGTATAGGCATAAATAAATCAAAAGAGCCAAACACATCCTGTTTTGAAATGATACACCATATATATTTCTAACACCCGTCTATCTCCACAGCGATCACACAACCCCTTACCACTACGGACCCCTTGAAGATCCCTTGACGTTTTTGGAATATTTACGTGATATTGAACTCCCAGAACAACAAGAAAAACCACAACCTTTGGGCAACATCGGAGAATCGGAAGAATTCTTCATCACCGGTCCGCACACACCAGCGAGTGAGTGTCTGCCTAGTGATTTCAACGATGTTTTCGAGTACAGTCTATCAGATTTCAACATAAATGACATACCCGCCACGCCAGAATGTCTCAGAAACAACAGCGATTCAGACATAGGTTTTGAAGAAGGAGGCATAACAGACTCACAAATATCGCAGGCATATGATGCATACTTAAATGCAGCAAAACCCTCTACTTTTGAACAGAGCCATTGTGCCTCAAAAAATGATATATTATCTTTGATCGATGCTAAACTTAGTCAACATCAACGAGAAATAGAGGCTAAACTTAACCAGCAACAACAAACAATACAGCTGAACTTGCAAGAAATACTAGCTAAAGTTAACCAAGATCGAGAAGCAGCACAGGCCAACTTGCAAGAAATAGCACGGGTTCTAACAAGTAGCCACCAGGCAATAAACGAGACCTCAGGTTTATTACGTCTCATTAATACCACCATTCTAAATAGGTGACTTTTAAAATCCACATCATGGACCCACCCTGTAAATTATTCAAGCACAATGATGGTACCTCCGCTAGGGCTAAATGGTTCGACTTTGAAGCTTTTAACCAGGCGGCTGCGCAATTAGTAAGCAATTGTCAAGTTTTGCATGCAACACTTAGTAGTCTCGCTACAACCCGCAGTGATGTGTCTAATGAGCGTCCTCGTCCAACTCATTCTGAACCTATTGGTGATGATGTAGCCGAAACACAGACGGAGTTTCCTGTAACCCCAAATGTTACTGTTGTTACTCAGGATACCGATGAATGTCTTATTACTGAGTCTTCTTTCACCCCTGAACAGGGGGGTGTACCCAGAGCACATGCTTATCAGGGGGCTGATGCTACTGTATCTGTTGCTGTTGCTGTTGCTGACGCATCACCACACAGCCCCTCAAACAATGGAAATTCCTCAAGTGTTAACCATACACAAACACATGCTGCAGTAGTTGAGCCCATTGTTCAGTCTGGGTCTGGCAGTCACAGCCAGCTTAGCATCAGAGAGATACCTAATTTCAACGCACGAGAGTTGCGCGAGCGCCTTGATTTTAGGGACATAAGTCTTGATGATCCAGAACAAGTGCCAGAAAGAGTTAGAAGCTGCCTAGCTAATGTGATAGATAGAGCAGTGGCTGGATCTCAGCAGGGTTGTGTTCTAAATGTGGTCCTCCGTGGACCCTCGCTGGCTTCTGATGTTCAAGCTGTTTTAAATCCTGATGATCAGTATGACCCTGACCTGTTTCTCGACCAAATAGCACAAGTTATGCAAAGTAACGACGAATCTATCGGTGATGATGAATTAGAGTTTATTGTCACAGTTGCACAAAACAGTAGCGGTGGCGGGGCTCGCTTAAAACTGGCAAACATCCCTTATGATGAGATTCTCTCAAAGAAGGGTAAACATCTGTATACACCAAACAATACGCACAACAATTTGTGCTTCTCCCTTTGCATAGCACATTCATTAAACCCAACAGCCCCAGAGCATGAAAAATATGCTACTGCTAAACAGTTACATGCTCAAGTAGGTCTATGCGACACACAGACAGTATCATTCTCTGATGTCTGCAAATTTGAGAAACACCTAAACATTAAGATAGTAACCTATTATCACGCAGCAGGGCGTAAACGTCTGCATACTTTTTTCACACATGATGAGCCAAATCCAAACACTGTAATGCTGTACCTACACAATGAACACTATCACCTGATTGAAAAGCCCACCGCTTTTCTAGGGTCAGCCTATGTGTGTAATTTTTGTTACAATACATATGAAAGACCGCTCTATCACAGCTGTAAACATAGATGCAACGTATGTTTCACACTCTGTCAACACCACAGAGGTCCAGCCATGAAATGCAGTGACTGTAACCGCATCTGCAAATCACAACACTGTTACCAACAACACAAATTACCAGAAATAAAACACAACATGGTCCCGTGTGACAATATGAAGCGCTGCTTGAGTTGCGGTGTCACATTTAAAGAATCAAAGAAATCACCACACAGATGTGTCCAGCCTAAATGCGAGCACTGCCGCGAGCCTAAATTAGCCGGGGACTCTGAGCATCAGTGTTTTATACAGCCTGTTGAACAACAGGAGCCTTGTGATAAATATATT
Organism: Oreochromis niloticus; assembly: GCF_001858045.2. NCBI lineage: Eukaryota > Metazoa > Chordata > Actinopteri > Cichliformes > Cichlidae > Oreochromis > Oreochromis niloticus. Next base: position 36,792,838 of record NC_031977.2, read on the forward strand.
TTATATGATTCTGAGACACGGTATCACAACGGAAAACATGAGGCCAACTTTGTGTGTGCGTCTGATCTGAAGGGCAACAAGTTCTCATTTAATACATTAAAATGTGTGGCTGCGTTTGTGCAGCATTACAGACGCCCGAGGTTTCGTGGGTACACATTCATAGCCCACAACGCCTCCGGCTTCGATAATTACATAGTTTTGGAGTACATGGTCAAGCAATGTATAACACCTACCGTCACAATGAGAGGGAGCCGTGTGATTTTGATGCATGACAGGGAGTATGACCAACGGTGGATTGATTCGTTCAGCTTTTTGCCCATGGGTCTTGCCAAAATACCCTCTGCTTTAGGTTTTCAAGACCTGCAGAAGGGCCATTTCCCACACAGGTTCAACACTAGGGATAATGAGTATTATGTTGGTCCATACCCGGAACCCTCCTTCTACGGCTATGAGCGCATGTCTGAAAGTGGTAAGGCGAGCTTCATGGAATGGTACCAGACTGCATCACAGAACACCTTTGATTTTCAGGCTGAACTCAGGCGCTACTGTGTTAACGATGTTGATGTCCTGCGTAAAGCATGTACCATATATCGTGACACTCTGTTGGGTTGTACACAAGTTGATCCATTCATGCACACAACCCTGGCTGCATTCAGTATGGGTGTGTATAAAACACTGTTTCTGCCTAGAGACACACTCGCTCTCACGTATGACGGTGCATATATTGAGCAGAATAAGATGTTTTCAAACGTCTCTATTGAATGGCTTCAATATGTGTCCCACACCACCACCAACACAGTGATAAAACACGCTCTCAGAGGAGGCGAACAAAGGGTTGGGCCATATTTTCTGGACGGCTTTGACCCCGCTACTAACACAGCTTACGAATTTGCAGGATGTTTTCACCACGGATGTGTTAAATGCTACCCCGAGAGTGAAGTAAATCCTGTCAGCAAAGCGTCCTACGGACGGCTGCATCGTATGTTTTGTGACAAAGTGGATGCGCTGAAATCACAATACAGTTTGAGCGTTGTTGTGATGTGGGAGTGTGAATGGGCTGCCTTGAAGCAGACAGACTCTGCAGTTGTGGCTTTCATGCATACATACAGAAAGCCAGAACGCCTGAACCCCCGAGACGCCCTTTTTGGCGGTCGCACAAATGCTATAAAGCTGTACCACAAGGTTGCGTGTGATGAAAAAATATTTTACTACGACTTCACCAGTCTCTATCCCACGGTGCAATCTAAAAAAGATTATCCTGTAGGACATCCTCAAATCATTTACAGCAACTTTGACAAGCTAGAAAATTATTTCGGCTTTGTTAAATGCACAGTACTGCCACCAAGAGGGCTTTTTCACCCCGTCCTTCCCTACAGGTGCCACGGCAAACTGATGTTTCCACTCTGCAGCATGTGCGCTGAAGACCAGAACCAGCACACTGCATGCGGGCACAGTGACAGTGAACGGGTGTTGAAAGGCACATGGGTCTCATTTGAGCTTGAAAAAGCTGTTGAGAAAGGATACAAGCTTGTTTCTATTGATGAGGTGTGGCATTTCCCCAACAAGACCGACACATTGTTTAAAGACTATGTGAAAACCTTCCTAAAACTTAAACAGGAAGCCTCGGGGTATCCAGAACATGTGAAAACCCCTGAAGAACAGCAAAAGTACATAGCCGAGTATTATGAAAAGGAGGGAATAATGCTGGATCCGTCCAAAATATGTGTAAATAAAGCTGTTCGAAACTGCAACAAGCTGCTGCTAAACTCATTATGGGGTCGTTTCAGTATGAGGTCAAACATGGTGTCGTCTGAGCTCATCACAGACCCGTCCAGGTTTAGTCAGCTAATGTTCAGCGATCAGTACGACGTGTGGCAGTTTTGTTTCATCTCTGACGACGTCGCCATGGTGCAATGGCGCCACACCGATGGTAGAGCATCCCGCGTTAAGGACGTTAATGTCTTTGTGGGTGCCATGACCACTGCACACGCCAGACTCATGTTGTATGACTTGTTAGACAACTTGCAACAGCGCGTGCTGTATTGTGATACAGACAGCGTCATTTTCACAGCACGCCCTGGCGACTGGATGCCTCCTCTAGGCCCTTTTCTGGGTGATCTCACCAGTGAATTAGCTTCTGGAGAGGGTGGTGTGGAGGATCACATAGTAGAATTTGTTTCCGGTGGGCCAAAATGCTACGCGTATCACACATCGCTGGGCAAAACACAGGTCAAATGTAAAGGTGTAACACTGAACGCACAAAACACCAAAGTTGTCACCCACGAATCCTTGAAAGGTTTAGTCCACAAGTTTGTATCCAATCAGGTTTCAGATGCACACCTAGTGGCTGTGTCTGATAATATCAAACGCGATAAAAAGAAGCTTCATTTGAAGAATGTATCCGTTGTGAAGAAGCTTAAAGTTGTCTACAACAAGCGCCGTGTGCTCCCAGACTACACAACCCTGCCTTATGGATTTTAAATTAGATCAGGGGTTTGACGCTAGGTTGCAGCACCCGTTCAGCATGGTGGTCAGCGGTCCCAGTAACTGCGGCAAGACTTTTTTTGTCAAAAATGTCATTGAAAATGCTTCCGGGATTATTTCGCACAACATTGATAACATTGTGTATATATACTCATGCTGGCAGCCTTTATATGACCAGCTTCTTAAGATAAGAGACATAAACTTTGTTAATGGTATATCCGAATCTCTGGCTGATGACACCCTTCTGCCTATAGACAAGAACAATTTGTTAATTATAGACGATGTAATGAACGATGCCGCTAACAATTTAGAAGTACAAAACGTGTTCACAAAGTATGTGCATCATAGGAATTTGAGTTGTATATATCTGGTTCAGAATTTGTTTATTCAAGGAAAATCCAGTAGAACTATTTCCTTGAACACTAACTACCTAATATTGTTTAAAAATCCTAGAGATAAATATCAAATCATGCTTTTAGGTAGACAAATGTTTCCCGGTAATACTAAATATTTTTTAGAAGCGTTTAATGATGCTACATCCACAACATACGGGTATCTTTTAATAGACTATAAAGCCAAGACCCCGGACTATTTAAGACTCAGAACAAATTTACTGTCAGACCGTCCGGTTGTTTATATCCCAAAACAAAAAACTGTGAAGAGGTGAAAGGATGTCATCAGGCATGCGGAGGAATCTGTCTCTGTTGGAGTTGATATACAAGTCTCCACCGGCTCTACGCAGAGTTATTATTAGCAATGCAAACTTGGATTTCATCAATGCTTTGTGTGAGATAGCCTTTAACGTATTGCAAGGTAACATTCCACTGACCAATCAACAGTACAAACAGCTAAAAAAGAAAAAATCTCTAATCAGACTGATTGCCGACAAAAAAATAAAAACTTTGAAAAAGAGAAAGACAATCAACCAATCTGGAGGGTTTTTACTGCCGTTATTAGGGGCTGCAATCCCTTTCATCACCAGTCTGATAGCAAACAGGTGAAAATGGAACATGTGCAAAAGATGTTTTTGGTGCCCCAGCATCAGTTGGACTTATTGAAGCAACCACCACAGCACACAGGCAACATCAGACAACAGGCTCAGAATGACTTGGACAAGGAAATGCTTCAGGTGTTGCAAGAATCAGACATAGATGTGTATGAGAAAGCTAAAAAATACAGCGATATTCTCCAAAGATACCTAGCACTTGTGAGACAAGGAGCCCGTGAAAAGAGCGTATTGTCTTTATCCCTACCGGAGCAGCTTAACACAGAGGCGCAAACCCCTCCTGCGGACACCCCTCTTGCTTATGGCGCTGAAGGTGTGAAGGACTTTATCGCAGAGAATGTTTTGACACACATATCTAAAAGGAGTAGGAGGAATGCAGAACTCATTCTATCAGCTCTGAACCGTTCGCCAAACACTATTTCTTACAATGACAAAGGCGAAATTGTTGTCGATAAACACACTATACCGGGCTCACACATTTATGATCTGATTAAAGCCGTCACATCCACACACACACCTTCTGAAGGTTTCAGACCTATAGGCTGGACAGAGTTTTTAAAGGCTGTTTCAGATTTAAACATACCGTTATCAGCCATATCCAATGCCGGCGTACGTAAGACACTTGCGCTGTATAAAGCAGATCACACACTGCCTGAAGACACTGTTTTTTTAAAACCTACGCCTAGAAAGAACACACCGGGCATCTCACTGCGTGATAGTACATTAAAGAAAAAAATAAAGAATAAAAAAAATAAATTAAAGGGTGGTCCTGTCGAGTGGTTGGATTTTTGAATTCAGACTATTTCTTATCACAGCTGTAATGTTGTTGTTTTTTTGTCTGCCTAAAATATTGACTGTTTGTTGTTTTTCTACCGTAATTTTTTTCACTAACTGATAGATTGTTTTCTTTTATTACAGTTTTTATTATTGTATAATGTTTGATTTCTTTATTACTTTATTACTACATTATTACTACATTGTTTTCTTTTATTACAGTTTTTTCTATTATTGTTTTTATTACTCTTGAAGTCTGTATGATGTGGCTGTATAATATATATGCAACATTTTTGATAATAAATACAATTGACTCGATTAAATCATGCTCTCATATCGTCTTTTATTATAACCACTAGTACACATCAGTATCCTTGTTGCACACGTACATAATCGCTACATCCTGCCACAGGCTCTATGTTGTTGACAAAGCGGCACACCATAGCATCGTTACAAGTTAAATTAGTAGAATACATGTTAAGCAAATGTGAATAAGATACACCATTTTGTATATGAAATAAAAAAAATACACAATGTTGACCGCATGTGATGGAGAAGTCATTCTGCACTTGTTTTCCTGAATATAAAATAGTGGAACAGTTTTTTAGAACAAACACCTTTATCTCTGGTGGAAAACGGTCTAGTGAGTTTCCAAAACTATCAAAAAAATAACAGCGTTTGTCTCTCGAAATATAAACAGCAAGCCAGTGTTCCCCGGGCATTGTAGAAGGGTGAGTGTTTACAATAGCCATAGCAGGCAGTCTTTGAAGCTGTGCATTGGGTAGCTGATCGCTGGCTAACACCCCTAGAAAATGTGTGTTTTTATTGATAATCCTGCCGATCACAGATGTTAGCTCTATAGTGTTCATGACCGTGTTTGCTGTCTCAATAGTAATCCAAGAGCACCTGTCTCATATTAGATATTTCAATGACTGAATCAAATACTGAATAACACAAGATGTTCATTGTGCGGGGTAGCAGGTTTCTGAAACGGGCTTCAAGCCTCACGTTCCCAGTTTTAATTAACGATACATTGCCTGAATGTCCTTCGTCAGCTTCCAGATTGAAACAGAATAATGTATACCCGTTACCAAAGTCGTTACGCGATATGGCAAGTGCCCTGTCCTTTAAATGTCTTCCAGTGGTTTGTATCAGCTGATAGAATTCTCTGGTATACTGTTTTCTCTGAAAATTTGGCTGGAACGGTTTAGCAGGATAAGCCTGACCATCAGCGTATAAAGAAATGAATTCTATATCACAGTTTTCAAAATTAAATGGGTTACGGGTGGGACTTCCTGTAAAAGCTTCATTATCAATGAATGCAATGATGACAAATTTAGGTATCCTGCCCATAAATAAATTGTCATTAGTTGATATTCGAGACCCTGCTGGTATGGAGAAAGTCTTTAAAGATACTCTGTCTATAGCATATTTTGCATTTGCATGGTGCAATGCCTTGCTGTGTGCAAGTCTGACGCTCGGTGATATACTAACTTTCTTGACAAAGAGACTGGCTGAGACAATTTTAACTCTGTACGCATTGGCATCCGCTGTCATGAGAGCAAATTCGTCTTTAGAGCGCACAAATTTCAGTGACAGGTCGATTCCATTAAGTAACAGTTTTTCTTGAAAAAACAGATCTGCGTGTACAGGAGCTATCAATTCAACAATGCTGCTATTCGCTGTATATTCGCCTCTGGTCACAAGGCCCTGGTTGTCCCCTTCTATGGATGTGTCATTCATGTGTGATGCTGTATCCTTACAGAATAACCCTGTGCTGAACTGTGTGTCTAAAGTGTCCTTATTATACTTGATAAGACATTCTATCACACCTCTGTATGGATATGTGTTGGATGATTGACTAATGAGCGTGTGTCCCAAATTAACATCGACTTGACTAAATAAGCTGCATCCGGGATAATTAATAAATCCCACGTTAGCATCTCTAGCCAGGTTTGAGACATCAGCGTTTGTGATTCTCACACGTGTGTAGATATGTGTCATTTAGATCCAGGTAGTCTTCGCCGGACGATGAGATGTAAAACTCGATCGGGCCTCCATCGGTGATTGCCGAAACAGGAGGTATTTCAATAAACGTACTTTTCTCAATGCTGGTCTGTGTGTAGGGAACAGTAAACAGGTCCAGCTCTGTTTTTACACATTCTCCAGATTGACTGTGTAACAGCGCCATTTAGAATATGTCAAACGCTGTAGTTTTTGAACGCTTGGTTCTGGGTCTTTTCACTCCGTGTGACGGTGTCCGTTTGTTGGATCTTCTGGCTGGTTTTGTGGTTTTACGCTTTCTAGATGGTATGCGTGTTGTGGGTGGGGTTTTTGAAGAATTGGGCGTATACACATACACTCTGTTACCGGCCTGCTTAGTGGTTGTGGGCTTAGTTATGTTGGATATGACATCAGACACTATTCCTGACGCTGCGGTTTTAAGGTGGGGTTTGAGTATACCGACTCCTTTTTTAAACAACGGTACTGCAAATCTAAATAAGCTGCGGAACAAGCCGCCCAGACCTGCGCCATATTGCGTGCTGGTCCCTATATACCCCCCCAAATCACCCCCGGCTTGCCCGATGTAATATTTTAGATATTTTGTCTCGTCTGTGTTGTAGACAGCCATCCTTTCTTTTTTAAAATTGTTGTCTTATCGGACGGAAGTGTAGCTTGACAAACACCTTACCGTATAAAAAGGGTATATGCTGATTCTGATCGTCTTTCAAATCAATTTCTATGTCGTTGATTAATGTCTTTGACACAGGTGTGTAGTGTGGAGTGTCAAATTGTAAAATGGCTACGCGCCGGACATCGTCTGTGATATTTATAGCCCTTAATAGCCGCGCGTGGGCGTCACCCACAAGTTGATAATCGGCGATATCTGCATAAATAAACATGTTGTATTTTCCCCCGTATATGTCAGCAGGATGCGGAGCATATGTGTTTTTATAATGAAGTACAAATGGTTCTCCTTTTTTGAATCCTAGGATTTCTGCCAGTCTCCCTCTAAATGTGAGAACAATGCCTCTAGGCCCCATAACACCGACATAGTTACTAACGGTGTTGTATTGTGTTTTAATGTCCGCCGTGCCTGGCTGCTGTTGGCATTTCAAATTAAATTCTTTTATTATCTGCTCCACAGAGGTATAATGACCCACAGACAGCTCAATCGTCGTTGCGGATAGGACGTCATCTTTGACAGGGTTATAAATTTCTACTCGCGAATCTGCTTGTGGAAAAGACAACCAAGTGCGCGGGTACTGTATCTCTATAACAGCTACCTCATACTGATGATTCAAAACAATAGGTTTTGCTAACTTTGTTCTAAAATTAGATATCTTATTGCCTGGGTAAACATGAGTTGACGCATTTGAGAAGAGGGTCACATAAAAGCCTGCCTTGTTGTTCTTTTTATCCATCCTTCTTTACTCTGTCTCTGCACGGTGGTGAATGAATGCCTGCAGAGCTGTGTCATCAGGGTTAATCACACCTCGATGATGTCTTTTTCTGGAATCCATGAATTAAAACTTGTTGGCCATCCTAACCATTTTACTAGAGCCATCTTTTTGCGGCCCACCTTTTTTCTAGCCAATATGCTTTCAATTTTAAATGTTTTGTTTTTATCAACAATCACCCGTTGTATTTCAGGCTCATAAAATGTGCCTTTCAACACCTCTCCTGCTAGATCGGCTAGTCTGTACACTGGGGGCTGTCTCCCTATACGTTCTTTGACTGTGAAAATCTCATCGGTGTAGGTTTGTTCGTATCCTTTTCGAAACACTCCTCTCAGTTTCGATATTCGTACTGTGTCGCCAACATTAAATTTAAAACACACATTCCTCTGAGGCTTGGTTTTGTACAGGGTGTTAAAGACCTGCTTCTCATTATCCTTATTTACCTCAGCTGGGGCCATTTGGATAGATCTGTGATAAGCATTGTTATATGCCTGTGTGAGCTCGGGGATGACGTGTACATATCTCCTTGAGTTGACGGATGTTAAGTACTTCCACATTCTACCCTTGAAGCTGCGGTTGAATCTTTCAACAATACTAGATTTAACCTCACTAGCTGTTGAGAAGTGTTTGATGTTATATCGCTTCATTAGCTGTTTAAAGGTTGTATTATAAAACTCTTTGCCTTCATCTGTTTGTAGTTTCATAGGGATCCTTCCCTCAGCAAGTATATCCTGGAAAGCGGCTGCTACGGCTGGGCCCGTCTTGGTTGTGAGACATCTAACCCATGCATATTTTGAGAATACATCTATACATGTTAGCAGGTATCTAACATTATCATTATCTGACATGTATTCAGACATATCAACCAGATCGGCTTGAAACTGTTTGTCGATTCCATTAACCAATACTCTATTTCTGGGAAAGTGGATCCTAGCTGGTTTATGGAGTGTGTAAGTGTCGTCTCGTTCTAAATAATGTTTAACCTGTGATAATGAGGGTTTTACACCTATTGCCTCAGCGGTAGCTATACGGAGCTTATTTAAACTGGCCAATCCAGCCGGATGGGCCGGATCATGATAAATTTTATACAAGGTGTTTTCCATGATGCATGCATGACACAAATGATAAAGCTGTCGGTATTAACACGTCTTTTTATTTCATTCACACAGACAATGAATACTGAACAGCATACATTAAACCAGGTGTCTCCCAGCCCAGTAGTTACCAATCATGCGAAGCATGGCTGGTTTAGCACGTCGGTCATAACGACTTGCTTCTAGCAACTGCACAATGTTGTCGTTAATTGCGCATACTATATGTTCTGATGATCTCAGTTCGGTCATGGTGTGTTCTGCAATCCTGCTGAATTGTGTTCCAGTCCCATCGACTGTGTACGAGCGCACAAACAGGCGTATGGCGGGGATGAATCGGTCTGTCTTGAGCCTTATCATCACATCGTCATAGTAGATGTCAAAGAAATACTCGGGCAATTCGAGCAAGCAGCTGTGTTGCACCTGACTGGGGTGAGATATTTGACATCCGTAGCATGTATCCTGTAGAAACTCGTTTAGCGCCAACATCAGCAGATGGTGGGTTGCAAGCTTGATGTCGATAATGGTTTCCTCAAACAGCCCCGATCCTGTAGGATCCTGCAGCAGCAGCTGTGGAGAGGGGGGAGGAGATGGTGGGGTCTGGATTAACAGCGATGGGGGTGGGGAGTCTGTGAGGTCCCACGGTTGCGTGTCTCGCTCTGAAAATGGGACAATAAAAATGTTATATTTTGTTGCATAGATACACACACACACACACACACACACACACACACACACACACACACACACACACACACATATTTAACCTACCATTTGGTTTATTTAGTTGTCGGACGGCCTTATGATTTTAGGTTTGCACAGGGTAGAAGGCAAGCCAGTCTTCGGGCAAGTCGCAAAATCATCAAAAACAAGGCGTTTTCTAATACCCTCGTACGCAGTGTTGAGTCTATCTCTCTTGATGGCGTCGTCAACCTTGCTAAACATATGCAGCATAGCTCTCCAGTCGCACCACTGTATAAAAAACATATCCTTAAACCATGTAGTGCGCTCTTCTATGCTCAGAGGGTAAGGATTTAACCTCCAGTTTTCAACCCCTCTGGCCGCTATAAAACTTTCCCTGTCATCACATACACTGAGAGATACACTGCAAAAAAGCTGCAGGTATAATACTACTTGCATGGCTTTCTGCAAGAGTCTGTTTCTTAGACCATGCACTAGTGAGATGCACTGCCTTCCACCAATGTTCATTAGGATGTTCTGAATGACTTCAAAGATGTCCTTAAGTTCCTTTGGATGGTCTATGTTGAGGGCAAAAAGAAGGCCCATCAGCATGGAAATGGCACTTGAGACATCCCTCAGATTAGACAGGATTACTGCCGCCTCAAGGACAACCAACACATCGATGATGTCTTCTTCTTTCACCATCACAATGCCAACTTTCATCCTCTTAGAAAACGTGTCTTCAATACCTGTCAGCTATAAAAGGGTTCAAAGACAAAAAAAAAAAAAAAAAAAAAATTACACAATTACAATTACACAACATTCTTTGTGCTTAACAATTCATGTCTTTCCCAAGAAGAGCCATACTGATGCTTTGGATGATGGTGATTGGCTTTGGGTAACACTTATTAGTTGTTAAAGTTTTTTCAGAATGAGATATGCACCCCCATGTTACAAATCCATTTCTTGCTTTAAACAAAGACCATGTTCATAAATAACTGAGCATGTCTTCAATTGCAGAATTCAAACAAAATTTTCAATTTAAATGGTAAATGGCCTGTATTTGTATAGCGCTTTACTAGTCCCCTAAGGACTCCAAAGTGCTTTACACATTCAGTCATTCACACACATGGGTGGATGACTGAATCATGACTCAAGAGTTGACAGTTCGTCTTATAATTGGAAGGTTGCCGGTTCGAGCCCCGGCTCCGACAGTTTCAGTCGTTGTGTCCTTGGGCAAGACACTTCACCTGTTGCCTACTGGTGGTGGCCAGAGGGCCCGGTGGTGCCAGTGTCCAGCAGCCTCGCCTCTGTCAGTGCGCCCCAGGGCGGCTGTGGCTACAATGTAGCTTGCCATCACCAGTGTGTGAATTTAAATCTACTCATGCTAAATATTGGCTGTGCTCTAAACCAAATCTGGCTGAGAATACATGAAATGTGCAAACTGCAGCTACACTACAGGATCAGATTATGGCTCCATAGACAATGCTTCTTTAATCAGTTTATTGATTAAAGTTTATTTTTCCCCCTATATTAACAGCATGAAAAAAGAGCATATAGACATGGCTGAACAGGTTGCATAATTGGCACTGAATATCAACATCCACCTTTACCCGGCTGCCCAATGACTCTGGGCCAGTAACCTTTAATTGCTTACCCAGTCTACACAGTCTCTTTTCCAGGGTCCAGGACATTTCACCAAAGTATTGCCCCCCACAGCTGTAGCAGCCACTGCAGCCCCTTAAATATCCTAATATCTCTGCCATTACAATATACAATGTGAGAAATCAAACGTAAAGCTGAAGTGAACAGTACAGCAGCGAAATGTCAAAGACCCTGGTGAAGACATGAATAAACACAAGACACTAATAATATCAATGCTAGCTTGCCAGTTAGTTTCTCTGAAACCTAGACCAAATCCAGTGTCAAAGATCTTGTAATAATACATTTGGTGAGGAAAAAGTACACATGTTATCATGTGGCATCTAGTGTTTCATAGATGCCACATGTTTAATTTAAAATCCACTGTGGTGCTGTCATTATTAAATTTACTAAAAGAAACAATGCTAACCTTCACAGTCTTGAAAGTGTGTGAGGGCTCTTCCTTTAGAAAATGAGGTCCTCTGTCCTCTTCCTTTGTGTAGGGCTCTGGTCAAAGAAGTCAAAAAGAAAACAAAAACACTTTTTAAACAGTGTTTATGAAGCATGTAGACAGCTCCAAATTCACAGCTTTTTGATACATAATTCCATCAATATATGATTATCATTGGAGATTTTGAATCAGGCTTATCAGGATATTCAAGTAGAATATGATATCCAACCTACCACCAATATACATAGATTCTGTAAAAGTTACCACACTAAATGTCCAGTTGTGAAATATGATGACAGACTTATCAGCTTTCTTTCAATGAGTTCATCAGTTGAACTGGATAACCTAAAACTTAAACAAAGGATTAGATTTCGCAGTTGAACACTTACATCATCACCGAAGCATCTTATGAGCCTAGTTAGCCCTCCTATGCCGCTCTTGATTTTGTACAGCTCCACGAACCTCTCCATAATGGTCAAGCACAGCAAAAAGGAACCCTTTCAGGTCAACAGATGTAAGACGGGCAAATTCTGCTTCAACCTGAGCAATAGAAGAAGAGGGGTGGAGAGTACAGGCAGAATATAAAAAAAGATTCTTTGAGACCCAAATTTAAGCAAACAGTCATCTGAGGCCCATTAGAGAAAACACAAACACACAAAAGCAAACAAACAAAAAGATGCACTTTACCTGCCGTTCAGCAAACAAGGAAGTTCAGAGAACAATAAGCTCTGTCTTGAAATCTTTTAAAGTAGAATGATTGTGAAAATGACTTATGTGATGTAAAACTTTAGTAAATGTGCGATTAAAAGAACACTGAGTAAAAGGACAAGTAACAGTTTCCTTATTCCTCAGATGTTTACCTTGATGAGCAATACTGTTTTAGTCCAACTGCCTCATTAAAGTTACACAACAGGCTTTTTACATTAAAGCCAGCAAGTCCATTACATACTCCCTTTTTAGATCTGAAATACTGTGCACATTCTGTGTATATGTAGTGGACAGCAATTTACCCAAAAGAGCGCAAAGTTTGCAAGTCCACCTCATTTAAATGACAAAGTCAGATGTGATCATCTAGACCTGTGAAAATAAATTAATGACAAACTTGCAGTTATGGATGTTATTACAACCACAAGAACCAAAACAGTCTGCTCCATTGCTTTTGTTAATGAATCATTTGTTGGTAGCACGTCTGAATATTTAGTTTATGCCACCTGCATGCGATCATCAATAGTGCCATATTACTTCTTAAGAAGTACCCTGACACTACAATCTTTATATCATTTGTTCTACAGAGCTATTAATTTACAATATAATCTGTGGTGTTTCCAGTATGACAAAATGCACAAATTGTAACTTACCATTTGACTCCACTGACAAAAATAAATCCCCAGCATCAAGTTTGGCTTCACAGACCTAAAATAAGTAAAATAAAAATATATGTTATAATTATATTGTTTTCGCCATTTATTCATGTTTGCTAATTTTCTGACATATAAACAATGTTAGTTTTGTTACAATACAGAGAATGCAGTTTAATTAAAAGGTAAATTATGCAAAAAAAAAAAAACCTTCTGCAGTATACCATGCCAAAAATCAGTGTCTCTGATGCCAATTATTTTATCACTACAGCTCTTTTAGTATGGAAACTCACACAATCTAGTCATACTAGTCACAAGAGTTCAAAAATAAGTCAAAATAGTGAGCTGTTGTTAAGCATAAAGCATTTCAGGGTAACAAATAACTGCACAATAGAATTAAAGCAAAAAATAAACACACTGGAGGACTATCTGATAAAAACTAATATAACGCTGGTTTGTAGACCATATTTTGTCTCAGTCCTCAGTGCACTCTTGCAGCTTAGCATGCAGCAGTTAATAACAACTTAAGTGATTACATAGGGGTAAACAGATGACAACAAGCATCGGAGTCCTGCCAAAAAGTTCTTTTTGAACCCAGCCAGTTATTGGAAATATTGCCAAAATGAACTTCCACCAAAATACAACAGCCTGTGAACTTGAAAGAAATTTACAAGTACAGCGACAATATGAAACTAGAAAAATTTGCATTTCCTGCGAAAATGCTGTGTGGATGCCTTAACGCTGAAGCTGTCTGCTGAAAAGCTGAAAAAGATGAAAAGCTGCAAAAATTGTATGGCAGTAAAGAAACTGAAAAATTATGCGAGAAAACAAGTGAAAAAACAGAAACTTTTGCTGAAAAGAGGTGAAAAGGCAAAAATTCTGCTTCAAAGGGGTACAGAAGTTCAAATTTGTACTGAAAAGAGGAGAGGTGAAAAGGTTTCCTCTGAAATGAGCAGAAGATACTGAGATTTGTATTGATAAGAGGTGAAAGGCTGAAAATTCTGCTTAAAATAGGTGAATCAGCAGAATTTCTACTGAAAAGAGGTAAAGAAGTAGAACGTTGCACTGAAAACAGGTGAATCAGCAGAATGTCTGCTAAAAAAGAGATTTCTGTTGAAAACACCTGAAAAAGCTGGAATTTGTGCTGAAAAGGGGTGAAAAAAACTCACAATTCTGCTGAAACGGGGTGAAGAAGAGGTGTTGGGCTGTTGAGAAGAGTTAAATAAGTTAAACTGATATGTTTGGGTACAAATACTATGATTTGGCAATAATACTGCGTTTTAGCACAACTCCTGAGATTTGATTGAAATACTATGATTTAGAAGAAATATTATGACTTTGTACAAATACAATATTTTGGCACAAATACTATGAAGTGGCAGAAATACTATTATTTAGTAGAAATACTATGATTTACCAGAAGTACAATGTTTCTGCAAAAATAGTATAATTTTGAAGAAATACTATGCCTTAGTAGTAATACTATAACATCAGAGATATATGATGATTTTGCAGACATTCTGGTTTTACACAAATACTATAATGTGGCAGAAATACTATGCTTTAGCACAAATACTATGATTTGCTATAAATACTATGATTTGGCACATATACTGTATTCAGCAGATATACTATAACAAAATAGAGACTCTACGACTTAGTAATAATACTATAACATAACAGATATACTGTGATTTTGCAGACATAGTATGTTTTTTCACAAATACTACGATTTCGCTCAAATAGTATGAAATTGCAGTAATACTATGATTTTCAAGAAATGCTATGATTTGGTAGAAATGCTATGGCTTAGTAGTAATACTATAACATAACAGAAATTTTAATTGGGCACAAATACTCTAATTTGGCACAAATACCATGATTTGGCAAAAATATACCATGATTTGGCACAAATACGATGATATGGCAGAAATACTATGATTGGGTACAAATACTATGAATAGGCACAAGCACTATGATTTAGCAGAAATGCTATGTTTTAACATAACTAATATCTTTTGACAGAAATTTCTGCTAAAAGGTACTAGTTCTGCTTTTTAGCAGAAATACTGTAAAACACTATGATTCGGGATAAATACTATGATTTGGCAGATATACTGTAATCAGCACATATACTATAACAAGACAGAAATTCCTCCACTTATTAGTAATACTATAGCTTAACAGAAATGTTATATTTTGGCACAAAAACCATGATTTGGCAAAAATACTATGATTTAGCAGAAATACTATGATTGAGCAGAAGTACTAAGATGTAGTAGAAGTACTTTGATTTAACAGAAATACTATTATGGAGGAGTAATACTTTAAAATGGGAGAAATATTGATACACACACACATACACAGAGCCTAAAGGGAACAGTGGCTGTTAAGAGTCTGGGCTTGGTATATCTAGGTCAGTTAAATTAGCTGCACCTGCTGTAATCAGCCCTTACACACACAGACACAGAGAGAGGTATAAGTTTTCTGCAGTGTATTTCTCACATTCACATTCAGGATTCCCCTCGAACCTCCTGGTCTCAAGGCAGCTACTCATCTCACTGAGCCAAACTCATTCTCACAAAGAAGAGGTAGATAGACTGACAATTGTGCTGAAATTATCAGAAGCTGCTGAGAACTGTGCTGATAAGAGGCAAAAAGGATGAAAATTTTGCAGAAAAGAGGTGAATCAGCAGAATTTCTGCAGAAAAGAGGCAAAGAAGCAGAACGTTGCGCTGAAAAGAGGTGAATCAGCAGAGTTTCTGCTGAAAAGAGTTTTTTTTTTTTCTGAAAACCGCCAAAAAAGCTGGAATTTGTGCTGAAAAGGGGTGAAAAAAATGAAAATTTTGCTGAAAAGGGGTGAAGAAGCTAAAGTATACCAAATCAAAGTGTTTGTGCCAAAACATGGTATTTCTGCCATATTGTGGTATTTGTGGCACAAAAGTTACTACATTACAACATGAATACGGATTAAAGATGAAAGAAACTGGCAACAAATTCCTCCACTACAAACCAGTCTGATACCACTTCTTTGCAGTGTTCACGTTTACTAAGGCACCACCCAAAAGGCGCCACAAGAGGGCACTCCAACACAAGAGATGACCTATGTACACTGATGCACTTAGTAACAGTCAGCCTTCTACTTAGCCACTACGTAATACAGCGATATTACAGTGTACAAATTCACATAAATTTGCAGGGGGAACAAACAAAGCAGGAACAAGCCCAAAACAATCAAATAACTGTGCTGCCATAGCTATCGCTAACTAGCACATACGCTAAAGGTAAGTAAAACCAATACACACAAGTAGCAGGGTAAACATCTTAAGCATGGAACATTAACTCACGTTTATGTGACACACACCATCCCCAACAAATACAGGATGGGCTATTTGCTCCCCTTCCCAGCAGCTCTCTCCTCAATCGTTAGCCCAGGAACGAAGGAAGACCATCTAGCTCAGAAGTCCCATGAATTCCCTCACTGCTCAGAGGCTGCTGGGTAATGTAGCTCACACTAACACAGGTTTTTCTACAAGCACAAATACTATAACATAGCAGAAATACTGTGATTTTGTTGAAATACTATGCTTTAGGACAAATACTATGATTTGGCAGAAATACTATGTTTTAGGACATATACTATGATTTGGCTCAAATACTATGATATAGCAGCAATACTATGTTTTGGTACAAATGCTGCGCTTAGGCACAAATATTATCATTTGGCAGACACTATGATTTAGCAGAGATAATATGATTTGGCAGAAATACTATAATTGAGTGCAAGTACTTTAAGATAACAGAAATACTATGATTTAGCAGAAATACAATGTTTTTGCAGAAACACTGTAATTTCACTCAAATACTTTGAAATAGCCGTAATACTATGATTTGGCAGAACATAACAGAAATTCTACGACTTAGTAGTAATACTATAACATAACAGAAATATTAATTGGGCACAAATACTATAATTTGGCACAAGTACCATGTTTTGGCAAAATCCCATAATTTGGCACAAATACTATGATTTGGCAGACACTATGATTTAGCAGAGATAATATCATTTGGCAGAAATACTAAACTTTGGCACAAATACAATAATTGAGTACTTTAAGATGAGAGAAATACTATGATTTTGCAGAAATACAATGTTTTTGCAGAAACACTGTAATTTCACTCAAATACTATGACTTAGAAGTAATACTATGATTTGGCAGAAATACTATGTTTCAGTACAAATACTATGACAAAGCAGAAATACTATGACTTAGAAGTAATACTATAACAAAAGGGATTCCTCAAAATACTATGAAATTGCAGTAATTCTATGATTTGGCAGAAATACTGTACTTCGTACAAATACAATGCTTTGGTACAAATACTATATTTTGATTTCAATACTATGATTTGGCACGAGTAGTATGATTTAGTACAAATACTACGAATTGGCAGAAATACTGTGACTTAGTAGTAATACTATAACATAACAGATATACTATGATTTTGCAGACAGTCTATGTTTTTGCACAACTAGCACAATATGGCAGAAATACTATGATTTGCCACAAATACTATGATTTAGTACAAATACTCTTATTGGCACAAATACTATCTTTCAGTACAAATACTACGATTTGGCAATAATACTGGGTTTTAGCACAACTACTGAGATTTGGGTGAAATACTATGATTTAGAAGAAATACTATGACATCGTACAAATACAATGTTTTGGTTCAAATAATATGATTTGCAAAAAATACTATGATTTGGTACAAGTACCATGATTTAGTACAAATACTACAATTTCGCTCAAATACTATGAAATTGCAGTGATACTATGATTTTGAAGGAATACTATGATTTGGTAGGAATACTATGCCTTAGTAGTAATACTATAACATAACAGATATACTATGATTTTGCAGAAATTCTATGTTTTTGCACAAATACTACAACAACTACTACTACAAATACTACAAGAAATACTATGTTTGGGCAGTAATACTATTATTTGCTATAAATACTATTATTTGGCACATATACCATAATCAGCAGATATACTATAACATAACAGAAATTCTATGACTTAGTAGTAACACTAATATAACAGAAATTTTAACTGGCCACAAATAACATGATTTGGCACAAATACCATGATTTGGCAAAAAGATACCATGATTTGGCACAAATACGATCATATTGCAGAAATACTATGATTGGGTACAAATACTATGATTTGGCACAAGTACTATGAATAAGTACAAATACTATGATTTGGCAGAAATACTATGATTTAGCAGAAATACTATGTTTTAACATAAATAATATCTTTTCACAGAAATTTCTGCTAAAAGGTACTATTTCTGCTTTTTAGCAGAAATACTGTAATTTTGCATAAATACTATGATTTGGGATAAATACTATGATTTGGCAGATATACTATATTCAGCACATAAACTATAACATAACAGACATTCCTGCACTTAGTAGTAATCTCATAACATAAAATTAATATTATGGTTCTGCCCCCACACCATGATTTGGCACAAATACCATGATTTTTCAAAAATACTATGATTTAGCAGAAATACTATGATTGAGCAGAAGTACTAAGATGTAGTAGAAGTACTTTGATTTAGCACAAATACTATTATGGAGGAGTAATACTTTAACATGGGAGAAATATTGATATACACACACACATACACATAGAGCAAAGTGTACAGGGGCTGTTAAGAGTCTGGGCTTGGTATATCTAGGTCAGCTAAATTGGCTGCACCTGCTGTAATCAGCACTTACACACACAGACACAGAGACAGCTATGAGTTTTCTGCAGTGTATTTCTCACATTCAGGATTCCCCTCGAACAAATGGCCATAATTTCCTAACCGTAGGGGCTAGAACGCTCATTCTGACACCGATTTGTTCAGAAGAGATGGGGAAAACTTCAGGCCTTCATAATTCAAAGATAAAATATAAATTATTGAAGATATATGACTTGTAATACACTGTAACTGAGTAGAGGCGAAGCAAAACTGCCTTGACTTGCCCTCAAACAACGTTTTGTAACTCTAAATCTATATGGAGCATCAAAATCATTCTTTCACCGTAAGAAACAGCAGGCTTTGGTGAACAGTCATGGAAATTTTCAGGTCTCTGTTGAAATCAATCAAAAAGATATGACGAGAGAAAAAAGTGCCTCATTTCCAGAGTTTGAAATCTGAAGAAATCTGAGCGAGGGAAAAATTTCCTACCCTCAAACAAGTGTAATTCATGGCCAAACGGTAATAGGTGAGGAAAAAATTCTTGAATTGTGAGCATCAGGGATGTCTGAAGATATATTGGCACAAGCGTCATGTCTCAACTTTGTTTCATTAAGGAGATATGACGATTTGAAAATGCCTCTCATTAGAGAATTCCAGCGCTGATTTTGAAGAAACTCTCCATTGAGTTTCTATGGAGAGTTTTGAGACTTTATGTTACTCTGAGGAGATTTGCAAAAAATCTATAAGTCCCACAACAATCATAGTGACATTTTGTGAAAGCCAGCAAAAATACCTACGTTTTGATGTATAATTTGTGGGAGTTGAGTGGAAATTGAGTGAGTAGCAAGAAGTTGTTCAGATATGAAGAGAAAATTCAGAATGGACGAGTGTACACTCTGAGTTAATTGCATAGCAACCATAACAACGCATGTATTTTCTGAAAAATCACAATTTTGCAACTGAAAACTTAAAGAGGTATAAAATTAAAATGGTAGAAGATCTGAAAAAGCTGAATCAGACAGGAATAGCCCAATAGTCTGAGAACATTTTAAAGTTTGAATGGAGTTTCTAGGTGAAAGTATGACAAAGTAGTTAAGTTTCAAAAACAAGCAAGTTTTAGCAGAATTGTGGAAGTTTTCCATTCATTTCAATGGGACAAATTAAAGGAAAAAAGTGTAATATTTTAAAAAGTATAAGAGTAATAAACACCAAAAGTCATAGCACACATTAGCAGAAATAGCAGAACAGTATAGAGTTTGAACTGAGAAAATCGGTTGAAAACTGAGGAAGTAGTTCAACGGCAAAAAACGTACGGAAGTCCTAAGAATAATAATAAAGAATAAAGAGAAACAGGAACTCAATAGTGTGGAAGCCCTTTGAGGGCATCCACACAATAAGCTTTATTAATTAGCTGAGTTAGCTTGCTAATATCGCAACAGTGGTTGAGTGCACAACCTTAAAGCTAGCGGCACAATACTTGTGATTTGGTCAGCGCCACATTAAACCCATAAAAAAGGCCATGTGTCAGTTTATTAGGTCAAGTTTGGTCATGACACACAAGCTGGACCTTGTCGGCTAAAGTTACATTAGCTAAAGCAAACATTTCGGTAAAAGAGAAAAACACACATCATGCCATAAATTCAAAACATGTTCCAACTTTTGTAGCTCTCTTTCCTTATAGTTATAACCAATGTTACTCACCTTGAAAGCATATTCCAAAGAAGACGATTAGAAAACGTCCAAGTAAAGTGAGCATGTGGTTAACCGCCAATTCCCCATGATGCACCTCGGTAGCAGTCACGTGAGGCAGTTTTGAATCTTGCTGTGCTCAACTTACCCACATTGTCAAGTTCACATAAGTTGCTGATTTAGCTGGACATGAGTTTTCAAGTTAGCTTTTTTTGGTGTAATTGGGACGTTTTTAACTTGTAATTCTATGTTATAACAACAACTTCAGTCATCTATCGTCAAACTGATATAGAATAATATGTTGAAATAACAAACATCTAGAATTACATTTTACAGTGTGCTGATTAAAGGACTTGTTTTTGTTGGTGTTATAATACTGTTATTGTGTCTTTTCATTTCATGTGTCATACCTTGTTTGAAGAACATGGTATCAAAAATGGTAACTGCTTCAATTCATGCTTATATCACCCTATCACAGAATGATGAAGATGATAATGAGACAGACACTTGGATATAACATACTCACAAAACCCACTATTTTATGATGTCTTGGCTAAAAATGTTTACAAGTGACCATAGACTGATGCACTGTTAGTGGTTGCTATGTACATATACAGAAGGAAAGATCAAACAACAGGTGGGAATGTCAAAGGATTTCAGGATTTTGGGATTTTTATTATGTTATGCTTAAAAGTACGTTTCTTTATCTAAATATGTTTGCTCTTTCAGTATTAAGCTTAAATGGGGAAGTTACACTTAAATGGGGAAGTGCAGACTCAACAGGAAGCCTGCACAGTTCTATTTTATCTCTTCCTGTACGTCTCTGAGAATGCTATGAATAAAAAGGCTGACAACTATTGCACGGTGCGAGTCTCCCCGAGTCTCACCCGTGTACATGTTAAACCTGTCTGAGCGTCTTTATTCCGACCTGAGTTGCAATACAGGAAAACTCCTGACAGGTGGAGATGTGATCAAAAACTGAGAGGAGAAAAGATGTTTCGGATCACTGAGCTGACGTTTTTGTAAATGTGTTTGATAACAAGACATCTCTGCAAACTCAGATGGAGAGCAGGTTCAGACCCTGCTGACTCACTCTGGCTATGGGCTGAGATCCAGTCCACATGTATGTGCGTCCTTCCTACACAATCACAAGAAGAACTATTTAATTTTTATTCAGGCAACACGAAAAACACAAAGACAGCTTCTAGTTTGTGTTTCAGTGCACGCCTACTAAGACATGAGGAGAACTAACAGGCCGATGTCTGTCAGAGCTTCAAGTGTCCAACTGGAAAAAACACATACACGGTGTATGTTTGCTGTTATTGTTTAAAAGATTCAAAAAGCAAATGCACATAATCTGATGGAAAACCAGCTTATGCTCATAGAGCTGAGTCAGTGATGGTGTTTATATTTTCTACTGATAACACCAGCATCTAGAAGCT
This sequence comes from Oreochromis niloticus, assembly GCF_001858045.2. Lineage (NCBI taxonomy): Eukaryota > Metazoa > Chordata > Actinopteri > Cichliformes > Cichlidae > Oreochromis > Oreochromis niloticus. Next base: position 36,814,685 of record NC_031977.2, read on the forward strand.
CTCGAAGATGTTTACGAACAGCTTCTATGTCCTGGGGATGAATAGGTCTTGCTTTGTGTTTAAAAGGGGTATTTTCATGGAGCTTGATGTGATGCTTCACTTCTTTAGTGCAACCAAAATCCAAGTCATGATGTGAAAAAACTTCAGACATGGCATTCAGTTTTGTTGTGATCCGTTCTTTCCATTCTGCTGGTATTGGTGACTCACCAAAATTGAAAGTGAGCGGTGTTGACAACATCTCCTGATCTGGGAGGTTGGTCACACTGTGCTCAGAGACTATGCAGTCGTAGGCTCCCAGCTCTGCAATGACACTCAAAGCTGGTATGTAGATGTCTTGCTCTGTTCCGTTGGATACAACAACTGGAACCTGAGTGTGTGTACCAGCTTTAAGAGCAACTAGACAATTACTGACACACAAACCACCCGGCAGGCCTGAACCCAGGTGCTGAATGACAACACATTGACTAGCTGGGCTGAGAAGCTTGGCAGAACCCTCGACCACAACTGTGCAGCCAGCTGGAATTAGCACAGGAGATTTACTAACGGTGGTCACAACACCAAGATGATCATTACAATTCTGTTGGTACGTCACTTGGAGAGTTTGCAGAACTGCTCTGTACCCGTAAGAGGTAGGCTGGAATGATGAACAGTTACTAGAAGAGAATTGTTCATAAAGAATTTCAAGTGTATTCATGCCAATAAGTACTGAGGTTGGAAAATCAGGTCTCACATCAGGAACAACAAGTGCAAGTGTTTGAACTGGGAAGTCACTCCCAAGAAAGTCTTTTGGAAATGTCATGGCAACTTCAACATACTCAAGGTATGGAACACACTGACCAGCAGCCCCCTCCACATGAAGAAGCTCATTCAATGGGTGGACTGGCTGATCGGAGAGATGTTCATTATAAAATGAAACTGGAATTGTGGTAACCTGGGAACCAGTATCCAGTAGACACGGACAGTTGCAACCTGCAATGCTGACTTCTGCTGTACATCTGGATCCAACTAATCCTGGCGGTAATCTAGTGCGGATCTTTGTCTTTGTCTGCAATTTTGCACACTTGACATGCTTTTTGTTCTTAGCGGGACAAGGTTGGCCCAGCTCAGCTCCTGTTTGTCCTTCAACAGGAACTGGAACTAGTTTAAATCCTCAGAAGCAGAGGACTTTTGCTTCTGCCACTTTTGTTTGTTGTCAAATTGTTTCCGCTTAGCGCTTACCAATGCTGAATTGGGTGCATTTTCACATTGTGGCTTAATGTGACCATCTTGTCCACAGCGGAAGCAAAACCCTGGTTTAGGGCTGGAGATGCTAGGTTTTGGATTCTTACCAACCTTCTTTGGCCCATAGCTTTGGAGCTGGGCAGACAGCAAACGGTGGTTTGACATTACACTGTTGTGCTGTCAAAGCTGCAAGCTGCTGTTTTATAGCTGCCATCTGTTGTGAGAGCTGTGGTTAGCGCAGTACAGAGGTTAGTTTCTTCCACCGTATTGACAAACTGGGCATTAGTGGTGGCTTTCTGTTTTGTCATTCCCAAATGCTGTTTCATTCTTAATGTCTTTGCTGCCTCTCTGTCCTCTTCAGTTCGAAGGAGCAATAGAAGTTCAGCAAACTTAGGGGGGTTGTGTTTCTTTTGTTTAAGTTGGAGTTCCGATATTAAATTGTTATCCCAACATCCCCTGCAGAATTGATTCAACAATTGTTTGTCCATGTCTTTTTCTAAAACACCTCCTCTTTTTGCTGCATGCTGTAATGCCACCTGCAGACGTGGCAAATAGGCCGAAGGCTTTTCTCCACTGTCCTGGAAGGTGTCCATGAACTTGGCAAATAACTCTTCCCCATCTTGCACAGTGCCATAGGCTGAGTCAAGTTGTTTCATATAGATTTCTGGTGGTGTGTCAAGGCTGAGATGTTTTACTATATTACAGGCAGGAGGCAGTAGACTGTCGCGAATCAGTCTGGTGCGCTGCAGATCAGATATAGATGGATCTTTCAGGGCTAATTCAACACCTGACCGCCATGTATCATAATCTGTCTCTTGAATTGGCCTGGGCACTTTACCAGAAAACGCTCTCAGTTGATGGAATGCATGCAGCAAGCTGTCCCCACTCCGAACAACGTGTTCCACAACATAGCGTTGTACTTCAGGAGGGTTGAGATCAGCCGCTGGAATGGAGGCAGAATGCCTCTCTCCGCCTTGTGCTTCAGCACCACTGGCAGCAGAAAGGGACTTAGATGGAAGAGATGCTGGTAGTGAAGGAGGAAAGACTGAATCAGGAGGTTTTGAATCTTCTGGTTCTGGTTTCGCAACCACTGGAGTCTCTGGGTTGAGCTCTGCAAGGGACCGGCGTATCTGGGTCATCCCCTCACTGAGGACTTCTGCATAATCCCTCCGAGATAATTTGGCTATTCTTTTTAAGTCTGCCAAGTAAGTATTTGTCTTGGAACCACTAAATATAGCAACCTTGCGGCCTATGTCACCATACTGTTCAAGGAAATTTATAACTTCATCAACCGAGTGCTCAGTTACTCCGTCAATTAAAACCGCATTTGGGATCTTAATGGCAAGCGTCTCAAAAACTTCCATTATGGGGAAAAATGAATTGGTGAGTTTGAATATATATTAATTATTAACCAAATCAGCTCCTGGCTGGATCGCTAAGAAATGTAACACTGATGAAGCACTAATGAATTAATACAGGCTAGGTATTGAGTGAAATATTAGGTTAATCAGAAGATTTAGGAACGCTACTGGAGCTGATGGGCAGTAATTAATAAATACACACAACACAAAATGCTTTTGCAGGTACCATGTATTTAACCAAAACCCAAAGAAAAATAACAAGAAAAGAAAAGGAAAACTTAAATAATCACTCCTGCTGCAGCTATTCAATTAATCAAAAACCCAGTGGGGGTGCACAAAGACAACTAAGCAAATTCTTCTGGCTTCTGGCTTATACCAAGCAATATAGATTCTCAAAAACAGTTCCCCATAAATAACACATGTTAACATCAAAACTAGGGATGCACCGATACCGATACTGGTATCGGGTATCGGGGCCGATACTGTAAAATGTGTGCGTACTCGTACTCGTAAAAGTTAACTGATACCATGAACCGATACTAATGTAGCCCGTATGGGAATTTGGGAGTGGATACTCATAATTCCCATGGACTTAAATGCCACGGTAACATAAGGTGTTCACAGTTGATGTTATGTGATGTAACTCTACCCTGAATGTAATTTGCCCTGTAATATGTCGCAAGGTAAATACAGGTAATTAGAGCAATCAAACTGTTATGTTAATCATAAAAGTATTATTTTATGGTATGTAACTCTGAAGGGAGTTAAAATATTTTTCAGAGTTCTCATTTTCTGGAGGCCCGTGAAGGTAGCATAAAACGGGACCTGTGTATCTGTTGCAATGGAGGAGGAGAACAGAACGGCATGGAGAGATACAAGGGTTAGCTGAACCAAAGTGAGAGACTCGGCTAGTTTTACTGAGGTTAACCAGCACAAAAGAGTGTGTGACTAGAAAGCTGACCGTGTGAGAGCTTCACAACAGAGTGTGGGTGAAGTGACTTTTTGTTTCAATGGTCGCACCACCGTGCTGTGTTTCCAGCTACGATCGCCGAGGCTAAAGGCTAGCCCGGACTGCTTGGCTTCCAGGGAGGCAGCCGCTATGGACTGTCGGAGAGCTGGACAGTGACTCGCTAACGTGCTGTAGCAGAGACAGCATCGGGTCCGCAGGGAGTGGATTTAGTGTGGGACTGGTGAACGGCGACCTACCGAGCAACGGAACTGTAAGTCAGACTTTTGTGCTCTTACTGGGGAGAAGAGGATTTTTCTCCATCGTCCGGCGTGAGCAGCAAACAGGCCTGCAACAAGCGTGAATGTGAGTGTGTGGAGCCGATGTGTGAATATTGTGTGTTTAGTGGATTTATATAACGTGTTTTGGAGTGTATATTAGTGAGTCACTTACCAAAAGGTGATAACATAAGTTGGGTTGTTTAATATAATTTGAAAGGGAATTATTTCATTTATACAGTGTATTTCATTTGGTTAAGGAATTAGAATATCATTTGAGTTTAAAAAAGGGATGTGTTGTACAGTATTTGTCTCTGCCCTTACGTTCAGTAAACGTTTCGTTTGTGTTAAAGAGTTGTCTGGGGTCGTTTCTTTACTACTGGTTAAGTTTAACTTGTGTGTGGTAGAAGTATCGGTTTATGTACTCGGTATCGGCAAGTACTCAGATCCAAGTATCGGTATCGGATCGGTTTGAAAAAATTGGTATCGTTGCATCCCTAATCAAAACCACTGATCCACACTGAAGTCCATGAGTTTTATCTGAATGTCCATGAGAGATGTCCAAGCGCTATTGTCCATAAACGGGGGGAATGGTGTATATGATTGTGGAAATCAGTGTATTTGGAAAATGGGGACAGAGCGTCGTCTTTGATAGCTTCCTACCCAACCAGTGGAAGCTTCAATGCAGAATGAGTCCTGCTCCTAGCCGTTCATTAGCCCGCCATCCTTTTTCATACCCAAAAAGGTTCACCTGGCCAATTCCGTTCTGTTCACTGCACAACAACACTGTGGCTCTGGCTCACAGTAATCAGCGTCTGCAACAGCTCTGTCACCTGGCTTGCCTCCACGCATCTGACGGGAGGAAGCCGGGACAGGCTTACTATGACCTACATGCCATCCGATTGGCTGAGCAAAGTCATGTGGTTGGAGTCATGTATTTGTTATGTGTTCAATGGCAGGAAATAAGTGCAGGAAATTACTGAAATCTAGTAAAACAGATTTTACTCTGGGTTACACACATCTGCCCTAAAATCTTTCTTTTTGTTTTTTTTTGTTGGGGGTTTTTTTTCGGGTTTTTTGCCTGTCCCGTTCGGTACTTATATTGGTCCACTTGATTGATCTATATTATTATTAATCATTATATAATCAATATAAGCGCTTTGAGTGCTCAGACAGAGTAGAAAAGCGCTATATAAGAACCAGTCCATTTACCATATTGAGCAGCATGCAAGACCAACGGCACCCGATATGCTTTAAGTTGGAAGTCAAGGAAGATACAGTTTGTGTCTGTGAGCACCTGTGTGTGGTGTCTGCCATTCAATCTAACGATCTGTGCAGGTCCAGCTGTAGCTGATTTCTGGTTCGTTTGGTAAAACCAGTCCACCTTTGTTTTGATCTTCTCTGTAACTTTGCCTTCATTTGCGTTTTCTTGTTTCTGGGAGACAACCAGCAACTGGGCTTCTGTTAATGTTTTCTTCCTTGTTGTTTATAATGTTGCTTTTATAGGATGACTGCAGTGGACGAGCAGCAACATAAAATTAAGCTCTACATGTAAAGATTATTTCTATTTTTCTTGTGAAGAGATGAAGTGATTATAATTGCAGGTGGCAGGTGAAACGTGATGAAGACATGAATTTTACTCACTTTGTCTTGTTTTCATGAGCTACTGTAAGGATTTTTGTTCTGTATGTAATTTGCTGAGTTTCATATAACAACAAACCTGCAGATTTTTTATACAACACCTTTAATATACATACACTATATAACATGCAAAATTTTACCTTAACAATATGAATATTTTCAGCTACATGACGTCCAGTTAGTCATTTGAAATTTGGTGCTATTCAATAATAATAATAATAATGATAAAATCAGATTTATTTCAACAAACCCAAAGTCAGCTTACACACAAAAGTCAAAGTCTTCAGTGAATTTAACTGTAGGTCTTTATCTGTGGACCTCAGAATCAGGGATGGGGTGTAGGGGAGGAGAAGACCAGCTAAATACTGGAGACCAAGAGCATGTAGGGATTTGTAAGTGAGGAGAAGGACTTTATGGGGGACATGGGTCTTGACCGGGAGCCAGTTGATGCTTGTAAGTTTGATGTGTTGCCAGGTCTCGTGTTGCTCCAAACTCTGCTGAGTTCTGAATATACTGGAGCGTGTCCAGGGTTAGAGTTACAATAGTTTAGGCAAAAGATGATTTAGACATTGCAAAGTCTGGGACCACTGGCTGGACTCTGGAGATGTTCTTTACAATAATAATAACAATAATAATAATAATAACATTTTATTTATGGGCGCCTTTAAAGACCCTCGAGTTCACCTTACAATAGTACAAAATATTAAATAAATAAATAAATAAAAACTCAAGGTAACTCAAAAAAAAAAAAAAAACAAGCATGAAAGTATAAAAGCTAAACAAGGTCAAAAATAGACTAAGACTGAATCATGATTAAGGGTCTGTGAAGGTTCTCAGTCATCCAGGTCATGATAGTCTAAAACTGGATGAACCAGTTTGTGTCTGAGTGTGTTGCTGGGTCTGAAGTAAACTGGGATGTCGTGCTTGGAGAAAAAACCCTCCTGTCACGATGAGTTGTGTGGCTGTCAGTGGCTGGACCCACGGGCAGCACTCGGAGACAAAACATTAACTTAAACGGCAGCTTTATTTGCTGGTGAGACACACTTGGCGATACACAATAACTTAAACTCACTAGACTGGAGATGCTAATGACTCTAACCTGAAGGTAAACGACAATGAATACGCACACAACAAACGTGGAGGACGCGACAACTGGCAGGGAAAAACACAGGGCTTAAATACATACTGAGGTAATGAGGGAATCGGCAATAGGAGGGAGACACAGCTGGGAGAGATCAGGGCTAACGAGACCGGGGGAACAAAGCTGCACACACTAACATAAGACAAAGACTTTCACAATAAAACAGGAAACATGAATCACAACTCAGACAGACAGAAAATGACACATGGAACTGAACTATACATGAAACCACTATTTCTAAAGCATGGATAACAGAAACATGAAGCTCTAATAATAATCATCATCATCATCACAACAAGAAAATGAGAAAACAATCCAAAACACCAAGATAACTGAAATACCAAGTACCAGAGAAACAAAGAATAATCCATGATGCAAAAGTAAACCAAAACATAATAAACTCAAAATACTGGGTCCAACGGACCCAGAACCGTGACACCTCCTGAGTTTTTCTGATTAACCCGCAACAACATTGTTGAGTTTGTCTTTCTGATCCTCCCTAGTTGGTGTCTGATCTTCTCTTCTGTGCCTCTTTGCTGACTTGATGAAAGCCCAATTAGGAGAAACTCAGACAGAAACTGGTTCACCTCAAAGACAAAACTCCTAAACACAAACTTAACAATGTGGTGTATGCTGTACAGTGTAGCGAGGAATGCACAGACCTCTACATTGGAGAGACCAGACAGCCACTTCATAAACGCATGGCACAACATAGAAGAGCCACCTCCACAGGGCCCTAACTCTGCAGTAGCAGGGAGGCCCAGCATCCCAGACCCTAATCGGACGGCCAACACCTCCTCCCAGCCCCTCCGCCCCAATGGCTAACAGAGAACGGGGGTGGGTGAAGACCCCAAACCTCCCTCCGCCCGCTCACATGTAGTGTTGCTGCGTGCTGTTCTAAAGTGCATTTAAAACATGGGAGGCCATGGTGCTTCCTCCCAGAGAGCAGGTGTCAGCATGACCCCTCCCGAGAGCCCTCAGAGTCTACATGGATTTAAAATTGAGAGGTGGGCACCAGTGCCAGAGGTGGGTTTGAATACACAGACCATCCTCTGGGCGCTGTATAACGTGCACACCCCCAAGGCCCTATATGTATGTGCTATGAGAGTGCGAGTAATGTGGATGTCTAGGTTGCGGAATAAAATTGAGGCACAGGTGGTCAGAAGGGGACAGAGGGGGAGTGCCTCCCCTGCACCCTGGTGACAAACCAGCACCCCAAGGCCCTCCATGTGTGGGTGGTTGTGGTGGAGCGGGAAGAGGGAAGGAGCTGAGAATGGGGAGGGAAGGAAGGGAGTAGCCCCTCCCTGTTCCCAGTTCCCCCCCTGACCCCAGTATTAACCCCCGCCCTCTGGAACTCACCAAGGCCAGGGGGCCCAGGCCCATGTTCTCCTCAAATATATGGCTGTCTGAGTGGTGTCCAAAAAACGATGTGGGCTTCATAGATAATTGGGAAACTTTCTGGAGGGAACCTGGGCTTCTGAAGCTTAAAGCCTTACTTTTGAGTCTCTGATGTTGAACTGATGTTGAACTTTATTTTGTTCGTAAGGTTAATTATTATGATGCCAACCGTCCCCTAAAAAACGGAATCGTCTCGTATTCAGAGAAAATATTACGCGTTTCGTATTGAGCAGAAAAAAACCACAGTTTGTCCCGTACTTCAGCGACAATGAAAAAGACACAAAGCTGGAGTTATTCTGTCGTTACGCTGCACAGCTGCCTCTTCTCTCGTTCTCTCCCCCTCCCTCTCCTATTGCTACGTCAATCATGAAACTGATCAATGATCAGCTGATCAGCTTTTCTCTCTTGTTTATTTATCGCCCACTTTGCGCCAGAAAGAGGAAACCAGCGGATGTCCCGTTAAACAACAGCAGCACGTTTAAGCTTGATCAGCTGTTGTTAGAATTTATTTAATATTAATTTCTAGTATCAGCTGATGTTTGCTGGAGCCACAGCTGTAAAGCTGCTGGTCATGATGTCGGTTTGGATATGTGGTGAGAGGGAAACATGCAGATGAAACCAGGAGATGTCCTTACTGAATCATCAGAGCTGAACAGGTGATGGAGAAACAGGTTTACCTTTTAGGTGACATGAATGAGTTGAAGTTATGAACTGTTTGTGAGAGACAAATAACACCAGGATCCTTTTCTAAGTAGCTGACAGCTGGTAACTGTGCAGGGGCGGGTCTAGCAAAGTTTTGCCAGGGGTCCAGGTAGGGCATTAACAGGGAAAGGGGGGCACAAAGAAATACTTTCTTATTCTCATTTAAAATGTCTCGCTTTTATTAAATAATTATCTGAATCTTACAACAAACAATTAATAGATTGATGCATATATACCATCAGAACAGTGTACATCACTGTCACAACAGTGTTTGTTTTCATTCAAAGGCTTTATGGTTTTTCCTATAATGGTGGGCCGGTCTCTAGTCAAAATGCCCGGGACGATTTTTTTGTCCCAGTCCAGCTCTGTATGCAGCTCATCTGCAGTCTGGTGTTACCTACATCTTCCTATTCAGAAGGCAGAATTTCCGAGTTCTGAGTACAATCGAAAGCACCACGACTGCAGTTTTCGTGTTGGATGTAAAAAGCGCACGTGACGCAGTGATGTAGGCTAGAGCAGCGGTCCCCAACCCCCGGGCCTCAGACCGGTACTGGTCCGTGAGTCGTTTGGTACCGGGCCGCGAGAGTTGAAGCTCAGGTGTGAAATGTATGGTTTTCAGGGATTTTATCGGTTTTCAGCGTTATTTTGTTATCGTTTTTATCGTTAACTCGGTTTTCCTGGGTCTTTTCCTGTGTGTTATGAATAAATCTTCTTTTTTTCGGTACTGGTACTAGTTTTATTTTGCGACACCTTAAAGGCCGGTCCGTGAAAATATTGTCGGGCATAAACCGGTCCGTGGCGCAAAAAAGGTTGGGGACCGCTGGGCTAGAATCACGGCGATGGTCCAGGCGTGGGATTTCTCTCTTGGAAATGTGCACATTATTTTTTCCTTTCTATTGGTAGGTGGCACAGTGCACTGGTGGCAAGTAAGCAAGCTAGAAGACTGGCAATCTTGCTGGGTATCCAGTTACGGAAGCAACACATTAACAAGAGAATTCTGAGTAAAACCAAAGTTACTTTCCCTGATAACTAGTTACTTTGAAAGTAACGAGTAACTTGAAGTAACTGAGTTACTTTTGATAGAAATAACTAGTAATGTAACTAAGTTACTAATTTAAAGTAACTTACCCAACACTGGTCTTTTCATAGGCCCGGAGTCTATGGTGACTGTAGACAATGTAGACTCTGGCCCAATAACACAGCGCTGAATCCCACTGTAGACTACCAATTGTCTGTCAATAGAAGTTGCGGCACCAAAACAACAACATGTTGTCTGACAGCTTGGTCTATAAAGAATTAAATGCACGTAACACACACTGCACAAGTTTCCGTTGTGGACATTTCTGGCATCAAACAAAATGTATTTGTTGTAACTCTTCCCCAAACAGTGCTGGGATTTTTGCAGTAATATCTGGAAAACTGAAATTCCAGAGAAGGTTTTATTGTTGATTTATATGTTTACAGCACTTCAGGATTGCAGTATTCATAGTAACACATCTATCATTGTTCTCTGTGCAAGTTAATCTGTTTAATTGTACATTGTTTCTAAATACTGTCTTCATTTTAATACACTTTGATCTTTGACTCCAAAATACAAAGTAATACAGCTGAACTGACGTGACTGAAGAATGACGTAAATGGAAGAAATCACAGCCTTGGAATTCTTTTTGTTTGAAACTCAGTGATGCAGAAAAATATGTGGACACCTTTGAATGCTAGCTAGAAGTTGATTACAGAGTTATTTAAGATATGAGGAACAGCAGGTGAGTGGTGCTTTCTTTTTCAAACTACACCTAGAGCAGAAATGTCACAGACAACATGAGAGTTCAACTATATTTAAAAGAATATATCTACGTCTCTATATCTAGATAGCTTTATACACACATATAAAAAATTAAAATAAAAATAATTCCCTTCTCATCCATGCAGTGGGTCTATCCTTCAAGCTTGAGTCCTCTACCAGAGGCCTGGGAGCTTGATGTTGTTCCTGGGATCTGCTGGAGCCACTCGCCTAGCTTGGGAGTCACTGTACCGAGTGCTGTGATTAACACTGGGACCACCGTTACCTTCGCTCTTCTCTGAGCCCTTGGTCAAGTTTCTCATGTTCCTTCTTCCTGATGTCATTGGGAACCGCCACATCTATCACTACAACCGTCTTCTTCTGTTTGCCTACCACCACTATGTCCGGTTGGTTAGCCACCACCATTTTGTCCGTCTGTATCTGGAAGTCCCACAGGATCTTGGCTCGGTCATTCTCCATCACCCTTGGGGGCATCTCCAATCTTGACCTCAGGACTTCCAGGTTATACTCGGCACAGATGTTCCTGTACACTCTGCCGGCCACTTGGTTATGGCGTTCCATGTATGCCTTGCCTGCTAGCATCTTGCACCCTGCTGTTATGTGCTGGATTGTCTCTGGGGCATCTTTACACAGCCTGCACCTGGGGTCTTGCCTGGTGCTCTTTTTAATCCAGCTGCTGCCTCACACAGCTCCTTTTGTCACCGTTTCTTCCTCGTGTCCTAAAGCGTAAAGTGTACATGTTTAATGACTTTTAAAAACAAGAACCATGTGCAAAGGTTTTATTTCATTTGGGCTTCTGGAATTCCCTTCCCAATGCCACGATCTCAACTCTGTTGAAAATTTCTTGATGTGCTGTTTGATTATTTTGTTTTGCGTGTTTCAGAATCAGAATACTTTATTAATCTCAAAGGAAAATATCTGGGTTACAGTGGCACCAAGACAGTTCAGTAACAGATTAAACTATTTAAATAATTCAATACATTACAGAGTTTAACACTCTAAGCACAAAATAAAGGACATGTGTAGATTCATTCCAAACGGTTCTCATGTTTCCTCATTTTTCCGAACTAGTAACATAGGGTTGTTGTCTTGATGAGACAGGACTCAAAACCAGGAGGGTTAAACTTAAGGCGCAGCTATTATTGCTGGAAAAACACTTGTCATAAATAAACTCACAAAAATAAAACTCATCTCCGAACAGAGAAGATGGAAGACGGGACCACTAGACCATGCCAAACAAGCAGCATGTAGAGGATAAAACGCTACAAAGGACAAAGGCAAACACAGGGCTTCAATACACAGTTGGGTAATCAGGGAATGGAAAACAGGAGGGAGAAATTAGGGCTAACGAGACAGGGGGAAGTAAAACTAAATACACTGACATAGGACTGGAACTATCAAAATAAAACAGGAAACAATTTACAAAGACGTAGACTTGACAGAGAGAGACAGACTTGACAGAAAATATAGCTTGTAATACGAAACCAAACCAGCACAACTCAACAATCAGAACACAAATCATAATCTAGAAAAACACCAAAATATAAGAAACAGAAAAAAACAGACGTGTTGGGTGGCCGAAAGCGTAACATACTGTTACGACTTGTCACCTAGTGTAAAATGTTACACTTTGGGAGTGAGAATGTGTTGAGTAATCACAGTAAAGTCTTTGAACCAAAACTAACAGCCCCCACTGATACACATGATACGTCATAACCCTGATTCCAAAGCAATGACCATGAAATCTGATTCTTCCCATACGCTCTAGTGTTCAGTCAGTCACCCTTCTGTTCAAAAATTATGTTCAGTATTTACACATAACACTTGTGGTGTCTAATAGACTCCAATTTGTTCATCAAGAGAGTCCTCTTGAGAAATAAGTCAAAAAAAATTTCAACTGAAGAGAAAAAGCAGGAGCAACTGTAACAGGCTGCTTGACACATGCACACTCACATTTTTGTTGTGACGATCTTTGTCTCACACGTTTATTTGTAACCGTCGTTCCTAACACAGCAGGCTGGAACAGGCCCTGGATTCCTTTTCCTTTCTGACAGATTAGCTGTCGTCTGTGGAGTTATTAAATTTCATGCTCTCGGCTTCTCACACAACCACAATGCACGCTGCATTAAAGTGACAGAGGACAAATGAATTCTTTTAAACTTTAAACAATGAACATCAGGCCGACAACACATCAGGATGTCGTACAGAACAACGGTGCAACGAGACGACAAACATGAAGGCGCACCGATGCAGATGTTTTGTCATCTGTTCTGCATGGATCCAGCCTCTGAACGTCGACACAAATCTGTACAAATATAAAAATATAAAGCATAAATTTGTGTCGAGTAGGCTCACCCCACCCAAACACCAGCACACAGAGTATGGGTGGGTGGTTGTTCCCACCCAATCAAAAGTGAAGAAAATAAGGCTCAGAGAAAACATGAGCAGTGTTTCTAACTTCTGATTGGTTGGGCAGTGTAAAGCCCGCCTTCATGCTGTCATCAGAGGTGCAACCAAACAAAGAAGCAGGCGCCATGTCTCACCTGTGAACTCAGAGGACGACGAACAGGTAAAGCACAAATTTATCTGCTGTTTTTTCTCAACAGTTAAACTCATCACAAAATGTTTTTTCATGTTTTGGATTCTCTGCAGGTCTGCTTCACCTTTGTTAGCTGTGTTTGTGCTGTGAGGTGTGTTGTGATTCTCTTTGTTAATGATAGTTTCATTTTGATCGTTACTGCCTTTAATATACTCTCAATTTTTCCTCATTTACATCTTTTCTTTTTGGCTGCAGAGAGTGAAACTGTGTGTTATGATGCAGAACTATAATTTATAATATTATGATAATGAGCAGATACATGAAAATTAGGTTATTTCTCATATAACATATGATGATATAAATAATTTAACCTGAGCCAACAGAAATATTGCATGTAAAGTGGAGGGTGAGACAGTTGAGTGGAGAGGAATATTTTAATATTTTATCTATATGAAAATTTTAATCTCTCTACTGAAACTACCATAAGACCCCCCTCACTCACACACACACACACACACACACACACACACACACACACACACACACACACACACACACACCTTATTTGCAGCTGCTCACCTGTACCCAGCAGGCTGGAACAGGTCCTGGTATTCTCTTTGTTGCAGATTGTACCGCCCACACTCAGATCGTGTTTCACTTTCTGGAGTTTTCAGACTCTCGTGATCTCATCTAATCATCATTCTCAGAAGCCTTTGCTAAATTAATCCTTGTAGCAAGATGTGAATGTGATTATGATCCAGGTGATGTGGTCTATGGTCGTTTCTGTCCGACTGTTTGGAACAATCTTGGTCCAATTATGCACTTGAATGCAGCACACATGAGTGGATCCATCAAAATATTCTTTAATTAAAACTCATTCAAGTAATATCTTCTTGTGCACAGAAAGCTTCCTGAAATCAGAAATGATCTCTGAGGTTGAGAACGTGGAATAAATCATTCATGTGTATAAAACACTTCTACATGTGTTCAGACTGAGGCCCCCTGATTCTTCAGTCTTTTGCTCAGGATAAATCTGGTTGATCAGTCTTTAAAAAGACTTTAATTTCTTTGAAAAGTGCAACTGAAAGTGAAAGATGTGACACCCCCCTCCCCCAGTTTGTATACAGCATACTGTTCTTGGTGACCAACTCAAGACCAAAGTTCAAAGAACCTAAAATGCATTTTTTTTCCTTCCAGTTCATCCCCTGGTCTTTTCAGAAAACTGACATCATGGCAACCAAAACAGCTGGTGAGTCCACTCATATGTTATTGATCAGCAGTGTCCAAATATGTCACAGATTTAGAGAGTAACTGTAACATCAGTTCAGGTATTTGAAGTGAAAGTAAACAACAAACAGGTGCAGCAGCAGGGTGGAGCATCATCCAACTGCCATGATCACACTGTGCTGCTGGTTTTAGGAGCAACGTTGGCTGATAGACATATCCAACATGCTCACAGTACATGTCGCCCTGTTCTGCTGATATACTCACTTGTTCATTTCCAGTCGCTTCACTTGCTGAATCCAGTGTAACACTATCTGTACTTACCAAATGTTTAATGCTTGGAAATCAGGACTGTTGACCTTCACTAAGCATCAGTATCAACAATTTGACCAGGATGCCTAGGCCCAAAAATCACACAGTTGGAATCAGGTTACAAGAATTGAAATGTGTCCCAAATATCTGGATCCCATCAGAGGCTAGTTTCATAAAGGAGATTGGTAATAGAATAGAATAGAATAGAATAGAATAATCCTTTAATTGTCCGCCAAGGGGAAATTAGGTTGTAACAGCAGCAAAAAAAACACATATTCAAACAAAACAGGACAGAAACACACAAAAAGTTTACATATTTACATCATGGACAATAATTACCGAAACAGTACCGTACAGTTATTAAAATGAAACTACAGATAAGTAGTAAACCCAGGTTGTAGTGTGCAAACAGAGCAGGATACTGAAAGATGTTTAAATAGTTAAGAATATTTAGAATAATTAGAAAAGTACAGATTGTGTATCGTACCTGTGCATTAAAAAGTAGACATGTAACTTCCAATAAGTTAGTGTATATAAACTCAGAAAAGTGATGTGCAAGTTATAATAGTCATGGATGTCCGGCTGATTGGTAGCTGCTCCACCACAGGAACAGTAAGACCTCCAGCACATAATGAACACCACACTCATAAACACATTTATTAAATAATAACAATGGATTGGATTTCTATAGCGCTTTTCAAGGCACCCAAAGCGCTTTACAATTCATGCTCACATTCACACACTGGTGGAGGCAGCTACGGTTGTAGCCACAGCTGCCCTGGGGCAGACTGACAGAGGCGAGGCTGCCATATCGCGCCACCTCTGACCAACACCAGTAGGCGGAAGGGTAAAGTGTCTTGCCCAAGGACACAACGACCAGGACAGAAAGACCGGGGATTGAACCGGCGACCTTCCGGTTACAGGTGCGCTTCCCAACCCCCTGAGCCACGGTCGCCCCATAACACGTAAACACAATTTTAAACAATAACCCTTTTCCTTTTAGTGTCTTTCCACTCAGTGTTCCCAATATATATATATATATATATATATATATATATATATATATATATATATATATATATATATATATATATATATATATATATATATATATATATATATATATATATATATATATATATATATATATATATATATATATATATATATATATATATACTTTTCAAGGTCCTTTGCCCCAAAGAAAGCAACTTGAGCTCAGGGAAATGTAAAATGGATCATTGGATACTAAATGAAAAAAAAACAGCCTACAAACAAATGTGCAGTGGAATTAACCAAAACATATTCATAACATCCACTATCAATAACTCGGTGTCAGTGTCACTAACGGCTCATCTAGCAGTCTTGACATGATAAAAATACAGGCTCGTTCAGGCTCATGCTATTAACAAATTTCCTTAGGCATTTAGGCATAAACACACCGACTCGGTAACTGACGTTGTATCGGCCGCCGTATTAGGACAGTAGCCAGGCTTGCTTAACCGCTTGCTAATCAGAATCAGCAGAATCAGCATACTTTATTAATCCCTTAGAAAATTATGTGGGTTACAGTTGCTCCAGTACAGTAACAGAAACAGACTAGACTATTTAACAATACAATATGTTAAATATTGCTGCCATTTTAATTCGCTGCGGATGTTGGGTCAAACATCACGCTGCTGCTCAGCGCTGTCGCATGTTTAACTCCTCCACTGTTATTATCAACAGTTTTTAACCAGAACTTTAAAATCCTGGAGTGTTCATGCACACAGACTGAGAACCTGAGCTCATGGTTTTATTCCACTTGTCGGGCTGCCTTGGACACTGTCGCTCCATTAAAAATCAGGCTCCCTAAAACTAAATCTGAGCCCTGGCTGAACAACACAACCCGAGCTGTCAGACGCGACTGTCATCGAGCCAGGGCTGGACTGGGACAAAAAAATCGGTCCGGGCATTTTGACTAGAGACCGGCCCACCAGGTATTAAAGCCATAAAGCCTTTGAATGAAAACGAACGCTGTTGTGACAGTGATGTACAGTCTTGTTGGTATATGTATGATGTTTATAGATTTTATATCAGATAAAAACTTTGGTTGTAAGATTCAGATTATTACTTATTAAAAGCGAGACATTTTAAATGAGAATAAGTAAGAAAAGTATTTCTTTGTGCCCCCCTTTCCCTGTTAATGCCCTACCTGGCCCCCTGGCAACACTTTGCTAGACCCGCCCCTGCACAGATACCAGCTGTCAGCTACTTAGAAAAGGATCCTGGTGTTATTTGTCTCTCAGAAACAGTTCATAACTTCCCTTCAACTCATTCATGTCACCTAAAAGGTAAACCTGTTTCTCCATCACCTGTTCAGCTCTGATGATTCAGTAAGGACATCTCCTGGTTTCATCTTCATGTTTCCCTCTCACCAGATAACCAAACCGATATCATGACCAGCAGCTTTACAGCTGTGGCTCCAGCAAACATCAGCTGATACTAGAAATTAATATTAAATACATTCTAACAACAGCTGATCAAGCTTAAAGGTGCTGCTGTTGTTTAGCGCGACATCTGCTGGTTTCCTCTTTCTGGCACAAAGTGGGCGATAAACAAACAAGAGAGAAAAGCCGATCAGCTGATCATTGATCAGTTTCATGATTGAAGTAGAAACAGGAGAGGGAGGGGAGAGAATGAGAGAAGAGGAGGCAGCTGTGCAGCAAAGACACAGAATAACTCCAGCTTTGTGTCTTTTTCATTGTAGCTGAAGTTCGGGACAAACTGTGTTCCTTTTCACCTCAGTACGAAACGCGTAATATTTTCTCTGAATACGAGACGATTCCATCTTTTTACGGGACGGTTGGCAACTCTAATAATTAACCTTATGAATAAAATAAAGTTCACTATCAGTAACATCACAGCACCCACCCAGCTGTATACAAACTCCGTCATGCTAGCTAGTACGCAGTACCAGTTATTGTAACTGACGGTAAAAAGTCAGCACAAGGAAAATAAACTCCACCTAAACTTGGTTTATATCTGACCCAGATAGACTGCAGGTCATAACTTCTTACCTGAAGTTCAGCTCACCTGACACTCGGACTGGCGGCCGCCTCGGGTCTCCCCTCCTCCTGCCTACCCTTGCCGTCATCCACCTGCTGGCCTCTGCGAAAGCTCCGCCATAGGAACCACCACCAAACAAGTTATTAAACGAGTTATTTTTACACATTGGCCAGCATCTGGTCAATCCACCAGCTTTCATTGTTTATACCGTTACAACAAAACAAAAACAAAACAAAAAAACACCCATCGGCCCATAAAAACGAAAAATCACCATCAGCCCACCGGGCAAATGCCCCGTTTGCCCGATGGCCAGTCCAGCTCTGCATCGAGCTGAGCGCAAGTGGAAAAAGGACAAACTACAAGTGTCATTCCAGATGCTAAAGGACTGTTGGCATCAGTATCAAAAAACTGTAAAAGATGCCAAAAGAAAACACTTATCTGACATTGTTCTGTCAAACTGCCACAACCCGCATGTTTTTATTGAAAACTATTAACTCTGTTCTTAGTGCACCACATACTGACTGTATCGAGCCCTCATCTGGAGCCTGTGAAAATTTTTTACACTTTTTTACTGAGAAGGTCTCCTCCACCAGGTGTCATGATCCTGGGTCATTTTGACCCAGCGTTTTGTGTTGTATGATTATTTTCCTCTGTTCTGGTTATTCTGATTTTGGTATTCTGTCTCCTCCCCTTGTGCCCTGTTCGTGTTCTGGATTTCCTGTTGTATTCTGTAGGTCTGTGTCTGTTGTCATCGTGTTCAGCTTGTATCCTCAGGTCGTCTTGTGTATTAGAATCAGCTGTGCTCCCACCTGTATGTCATTACCTGCTCTCCTTGTTTGTGGGTGTATATATAGTGGGTGTCAGTCTGTGCCTGTCGTCGGCTCGTCTGTGTATCTCTGTGTTAATCTGCGTTTGTCCGCGTTCCATGGTGCTTCGTTCCTGTCCGTGTCTTTCTGCCCCGCAGCCCTTTTGTGTGCTCTCAGGTTTGTTATTTAGTTTATCCCAGTTTAGGTCTCCTTCAGTTATTTGCCATGCCTCACTGCTTGTTTGCCACCCTGCCACTTTTGTAAATAAACGTCACACTCTTCATCAGTCGCTTGCTTGCATTTTGGGTCCTCATTCATGCACAACACGACTGCTGCCCCAGCCGTGACACCAGGGCTCACATGTCTCCTTGTGCTCGTGACCCCTCAGTCTCTGCTTCCTGCTCTGCTGTCTTTGACAAGTTTGAGCCTGTGACTCTGTCCTCTTTAAAGGAGACTGTTGGCCATTTTAAGCCTGCAGGGTCTACAAATGTTGCTGTCCCGCCTCAACTCTTAAAAGAGGTGTTACCTACAGTTGGACCGTTGGTTCTTGAGCTGGTAAACCACTTTGATGTCAGGTGTTGTCCCTAAAGATTTTCAACATGCAGTAGTCAAACCCCTCATTAAAAAACCTGCTCTTGATCCTACGGTTATTCCAAATTATAAGCCTATCTCCAAATTATGTTTTCTTTCCAAAATTCTTGAAAAGATGGTTCACAGCCAAATAATGACCTTCCTGGAAAAGCAAAAAGTTTTAGAGGTTTTCCAATCTGGTTTTAAATCCTTTCATAGCACTGAATCAGCCCTTTTAAAGGTTTCGGGTGGGCATTAGGGGCACGGTACTGGAGTGGGTCAGGTTGTACTTGGCGGGGCGAACTTTCTGTGTCAGTCTTTGTGACCATGTGTCGTCCTCCGCTCCTCTCTTGTATGGTGTCCCACAGGGCTCAGTTCTAGGCCCCTATTCTTTTCTTTATATCTGCTTCCTCTTGGTTGTATACTGAGAAAACACGGCATTGCATTTCACTTTTATGCTGATGACTATCTAGATCTATGTCCCTCTAAAGAACAAAGGTACATACTCCACACAGCTATTACTGCAGTGTCTTGATGACATTAAGGCTTGGATGTCTCTTAACTTTTTAAAATTCACTGACAAAAAGCCTGAGGTGATGTTTTTTGGTAGCCCCACTGAGACCCTCAATGTGTATTTAGATACCGTGGCCCAGTATAATAAGCCAACTGTCACAAACCCTGGGGGTGAAAGTTCAATTCAATTCAATTCAATTCAATTTTATTTATATAGCGCCAAATCACAACAAAAGTCGCCTCAAGGCGCTTTATATTGTACAGTAGATAGCACAATAATAAATACAGAGAAAAACCCAACAATCATATGACCCCCTATGAGCAAGCACTTTGGCGACAGTGGGAAGGAAAAACTCCCTTTTAACAGGAAGAAACCTCCGGCAGAACCAGGCTCAGGGAGGGGCGGCCATCTGCTGCGACCGGTTGGGGTGAAAGAAGGAAAACAGGATGAAAGACATGCTGTGGAAGAGAGACAGAGATTAATAACAGATATGATTCGATGCAGAGAGGTCTATTAGCACATAGTGAGTGAGAAAGGTGACTGGAAGGGAAAAACTCAATGCATCATGGGAATCCCCGGCAGCCTACGTCTATTGCAGCATAACTAAGGGAGGATTCAGGGTCACCTGGTCCAGCCCTAACTATATGCTTTAGCAAAAAGGAAAGTTTGAAGCCTAATCTTGAAAGTAGAGATAGTGTCTGTCTCCCGAATCCAAACTGGAAGTTGGTTCCACAGAAGAGGGGCCTGAAAACTGAAGGCTCTGCCTCCCATTCTACTTTTAAATACTCTAGGAACAACAAGTAGGCCTGCAGTGCAAGAGCGAAGTGCTCTAATAGGGTGATATGGTACTACAAGGTCATTAAGATAAGATGGGGCCTGATTATTTAAGACCTTGTATGTGAGGAGCAGGATTTTGAAATCAATTCTGGATTTAACAGGAAGCCAATGAAGGGAAGCCAAAACAGGAGAAATATGCTCTCTCTTTCTAGTCCCTGTCAGTACTCTTGCTGCAGCATTTTGGATTAGCTGAAGGCTTCTCAGCGAGTTTTTAGGACTTCCTGATAATAGTGAATTACAGTAGTCCAGCCTGGAAGTAATAAATGCATGAACTAGTTTTTCAGCATCACTCTGAGACAGGATATTTCTAATTTTAGAGATGTTGCGCAAATGGAAGAAAGCAGTCTTACATATTTGTTTAATATGTGCATTGAAGGACATGTCCTGGTCAAAAATGACTCCAAGGTTTCTCACAGTGTTACTGGAGGCCAAGGTAATGCCATCCAGAGTAAGAATCTGCTTAGATACCATATTTCTAAGATTTTCAGGGCCGAGTACAATAACCTCAGTTTTATCTGAATTAAGAAGCAGAAAGTTAGCGGCCATCCAGGTCTTTATGTCTTTAAGACATTCCTGCAGTTTAACTAATTGGTGTGTGTTACCTGGCTTCATGGATAGATAGAGCTGCGTGTCATCTGCATAGCAGTGAAAATTTATGCTATGTCTTCTAATGATGTTGCCTAGGGGAAGCATGTATAATGTAAATAGAATTGGTCCTAGCACTGAACCCTGTGGAACACCATAATTGACCTTAGTGTGTGAAGAGGACTCTCCATTTACATGTACAAATTGGAGTCTATTAGATAGATATGATACAAACCACTGCAGCACAGTACCTGTAATACCTACAGCATGTTCTAATCGCTCTAATAGGATATTGTGGTCGACAGTATCGAACGCAGCACTGAGGTCTAGCAGGACAAGCACAGAGATGAGTCCACTGTCAGAGGCCATAAGAAGATCATTTGTAACCTTCACTAAAGCTGTTTCTGTGCTGTGATGAGCTCTGAAACCTGACTGAAACTCTTCAAATAAGCCATTCCTCTGCAGATGATCTGTTAGCTGTTTGACAACTACTCTTTCAAGGATTTTTGATATGAAAGGAAGGTTGGAGATTGGCCTATAATTAGCTAAGACAGCTGGGTCTAGAGATGGCTTTTTAAGTAAAGGTTTAACTACAGCCAGCTTGAAGGCCTGTGGTACATAGCCGATTATTAGAGATAGGTTGATCATATTTAAGATCGAAGAATTAATTAATGGCAGGACTTCTTTGAGCAGTTTTGTAGGAATGGGGTCTAAAAGACACGTTGATGATTTGGAGGAATTAATTATTGAAGTTAACTCAGAAAGATCAATTGGAGAAAAAGAGTCTAACTTAACATTGATGGTACTAAAAGTAGCTGTAGATAATATTACATCTGTGGGATGATTATTGGTAATTTTTTCTCTAATGATAAAAATTTTATTTGTGAAGAAGTTCATGAAGTCATTACTAGTTAACGTTAAAGGGATGGTTGGCTCAGTAGAGCTCTGACTTTTTGTCAGCCTGGCTACAGTGCTGAAGAGAAACCTGGGGTTGTTCTTATTTTCTTCAATCAGTGACGAATAGTAAGATGTTCTGGCTTTGCGGAGGGCTTTCTTATAAAGCAGCAAACTATTTCTCCAGGCTAAATGATGATCCTCTAAATTTGTGACACGCCATTTCCTCTCCAGCTTACGAGTTATCTGCTTTAGGCTACGTGTTTGAGAATTATACCACGGAGTCAGGGACTTTGGATTTGAGGCCTTAGTTTTCACAGGAGCTACAGTATCCAGAGTCGTACGTAGTGAGGAGGTAAAATTATTAACAAGATAATCGACCTCTGTTGGAGTAGCGTTCAGATAGCTGCTCTGCTCTATGTTGGTACAGGGCATTGAAGATGATAACAGTGGGTGGATTATATTCTTAAACTTAGTTACAGCACTTTCAGAAAGACATCTACTTTGATAAAGTCTACTCTCCACTGCTGTGTAATCAATTATTGTAAATGTAAATGTTATCAGGAAATGATCAGACAGCAGAGGGTTTTCAGAAAACACTGTTAAATATTCAGTTTCTATGCCATACGTTAAAACAAGATCTAGAGTGTGATTAAAGTGGTGGGTGGGTTCTTCTACATTTTGAGAGAAGCCAATTGAGTCTAGTAACAGATTAAATGCGATGTTGAGGCTGTCATTTTTAGCATCTACATGGATGTTAAAATCACCCACAATAATTATTTTATCTGAGCTGAGCACTAAATCAGATAAAAAGTCTGAGAAATCAGAGAGAAACTCTGTGTAAGGCCCAGGTGGACGATAGATGATAACAAGTAAGACTGGTTTCTGAGTTTTACAGCTGGGGTGGACGAGGCTAAGCATCAGGCTTTCAAATGAATTAAAAGTCTGTCTTGGTCTTTCGTTAATTAATAGGCTGGTGTGAAAAATTGCTGCCACACCGCCCCCTCGGCCTGTGCTTCGGGATTTCTGGTAGTTAGAATGACTCGGGGGTGTTGATTCATTTAAACTAACATACTCATCCTGCTGCAACCAGGTTTCTGTAAGGCAGAGTAAATCGATTTGTTGATCAATTATTAAGTCATGTACTAACAGAGACTTGGAGGAGAGAGACCTAATATTTAATAATCCACATTTCACTGTTTTACTCTTTGGTTCAGATGTGGATACTGTATTGTTCTTTCTTTGTGATTTTTTATGTTTAAGTTGTTTATTGCTGGTTTTTAGTTTGTTTTTTGTCTTTTTGGGAGCTGACACAGTCTCAATGGAGATGGGTTTTTGGGGGGGTAGCAGGAGGAGAGAAGCTGCAGAGAGGCGTGTAAGACTGCAACTCTGCTTCCTGGTCCCAACTCTGGATAGTCATATTTGTGGACTGTGATCTGAAGCTTGACAGTCAGATTAACTCAGCTGACTGAAATAAAGCCAATTTTTTCATGGAAGCACTTCGAGACAGTGATCCACACCTTTGTTAGCACTAAGTTGGATTACTGTAATGCACTTTATATTGGGGTCAGTGCATCATATATTACTCGTCTACAGAGGGTGCAAAAAGCAGCAGCTCGTTTTTTAACTGGCACTTGAACGTTTCAGCACATTTCCACTATTTTAGCCTCACTTCACTGGCTGCCCATTTCTTTTAGGATTCATTTTAAAATTCTTTTATTTGCTTTTAAAGCTCTCCATGGCCTAGCCCCATCTTATCTCTCTGAGCTGCTACAGCCTTATACACCCACCCGCTCTGTCATGTCAGCTGATCGGCTGCTCCTGAATGTACCCGGGACTGAGAGTAAACTTAGAGGAGCAGCTCCAGAACTGTGGACTGATCTGGACCAGACTCCCAATACTCCATGTTCACAAAACACATCTAGAATGGTTTTGCAAACTCCCATGCACCTTGAAGTGTCCTCTAGGGGGTAAAGAGCTGGTCCAGTGTTCCAAGACCAGGACAAAAACCACATTGTTCCACCATCCTGGCATACACTTTCCCGGGGTGAAGTGTGTGTGCCCCCTATATTTGGAGCACACCCTCTGGTCCCCCTTCTTAAAGATGGGAACCACCACCCCAGGCTGCCAATCCAGAGGTACTGCCAGTACAAACAGGTTAGTTTCCAGCACACAGTCAGGAATTGTGTTGGACTGGTGCACAGTGGCTGTGGTGCTCATGATCAGAGTGCTTATAATTTGCGTTTAAGCTGATGATTCATTAACTAAATTCCAACTTTATACTAACTTTATACTGTCTAGTATAAAGACAGTATAAACAGTTTAGTATCAGTGTAGAGGACAGACATCAGTCAAGAAAAAGAAAATCTACTGAAGCTCATATTAAAAGGTTTTGTGAGTTGTGATATTTTCCCTCTTAGGGTTTCCCCACCCGCCCACTCTAACCCTTGACTGTACTCATTTTACTGTTACCATTTACAATATATGCAACAGAAAATAGTTATTTTTTTAAACTATCGTTCAATGCAGGTGTCCTACATAACAGATTCAAACTGAGTACATTCATTAGAATTTAGATTTATGCACTAACATTATTTCATTGTTATATTAATATAGCACAAGGTTCAGTTACCTTTGTATGAAAATTGTTCATAGAAATGTTCTTCAATAGGTTACTTTTTACTTTCTTACACTGAGTACATTTCAGTGTAAGAAAGCTCATCCTCCTTAATAGAGAGCTGACATGGCTGTTCAAACTTAGCCCGGCCCGTCATCAAGAAACCATATTGTAAAGTGTACCTGCCAGCGCTATCACTAAGCAACCTGTTTTAAGACAAATTTGTAAATGATTATTTCTCAAGTGATATGATTAACAATTACAAACTATGTAATGGAATGTGACGTAAATATGTGTTTCGGAATTTTTGAGGTAAAATAACTTTTTTTTTTATTGCAGCACGTGAACTCAGGATAATGCTGTTTGGAAAAAGTGAGAAGAAGAAATCAGCCCTGGAAAAGCTCCTCGTTGGGAAGAAAGAGTCTAAAGGTTTTGGAGGAAAGCAATCTGGTGCTGCCTCTGGAGAGAGGAACAGGAAACCTCTCACAGTTGTAAAAACTCCCGACATCTTCAGTCTGCCTGTGGAAGCGCTGTTTAAAGAGATGAAGAGCTGTGTGAGTCTCTGTCCTCCTGGACCAAACGTTCTGCTGCTGTTAGTGAAACCTTCTGATTTCACTGAGGAGAACAGACAGACTCTGAATTTGGTTCTGAGCTTGTTTGGTCAAGATGCTTTTAATCACTCCATCGTCATCCTAACACATAATGAGGAAGGGAATAACTCAGTGGATAAACTCATTGAAGAATCCAAACAAAGGCAGCACTTCGTTAATTTTGACAGAAAAGACTCCTTCTCAGATTCCTCAGAGTTGATGGAAGAAATGAATGAGATAGTGAGTAAAAACTGGGGGAAATATCTAATGTTAAAAGAAGAGGCTAAACCCAATCTGAAGTCCAGTCTGAACCTGGTTCTGTGTGGGAGGAGAGCAGCAGGGAAGACGTCAGCAGCCAAGGCCATTTTAGGTCAGACTGAGCTTCATTCAGTCTCCAACTCATCAGAGTGTGTTAAACATCAGGGAGAGGTGTGTGAACGTTGGGTTTCCCTGGTGGAGCTGCCTGCCCTGTATGGAAAACCTCAGGAGGCAGTGATGGAGGAATCACTCAGGTGTATCTCCCTCTGTGATCCTGAGGGTGTCCATGCCTTCATCCTGGTCCTACCTGCGGCTGCCATCACTGGTGAAGACAAGGGAGAGTTAGAGACCATCCAGGATGCATTCGGCTCTCGAGTCAATGACTTCACCATGATTCTGTTCACTGTGGACTCAGATCCTACAGATCCAGCTGTTCTAAACTTTCTAAAGGAAAACAAGGACATCCAGGAGCTCTGTGAGAGCTGTGGAGGAAGATCAGTTGTTCTCAACATCAAGAAAAAACAGCAGATCCCAGAGATGTTTGAGATTGTTGACAAAATTAGTCAGCCTACAGGACAACTGTGCTGTTACACAGCCACAACATTTTTACACGCACAAATGGAGAAAGTCTTAAAACTTGTCACTGGTAAGTAGTTTAGATTTTATATTTTCCAATGACCCACTGAGTCCTGATCTAACGCTAAGTTAAATGCAACTATTTTCATGTTTTAGGTGGTGAAGTTGGAGAACAGGACTCAGACTGTCTCAGGATTGTGCTGATTGGGAAGACTGGCTGTGGAAAGAGCTCTACAGGAAACACCATTTTAGGAAGAGACGAGTTTAAAGCTGAATCAAGTCAAATATCAGTTACACAACAATGTCAGAAAGTACACGGTGAGGTGGACGGTCATCCTGTTCTTGTGGTCGACACTCCTGGTCTGTTTGACACAAGTTTGTCCAATGAGGAGGTTCTAGAAGAGCTGGTGAAATGTGTCAGTCTCCTGGCTCCAGGACCACATGTCTTCCTGTTGGTGATTCATATTGGCAGATTCACAGCAGAGGAGAAGGAGACACTGAAACTCATCAAGCAATTCTTTGGGAAGAATTCTGAAAAGTTCACCATCGTTCTTTTAACCAGAGGAGATGAACTGGAGCATAGCAGATTGTCCTCAGAGGACTACATCAAAAACAACTGTGATCCTTCCTTTAAGAAGCTCCTCTCTGACTGTGGAGGAAGATACCACGTGTTCAATAACAATGACAAACAAAATAAAAAACAAGTCAGTGAGCTGATAGCAAAGATTGACACCATGATGAAGGACAATGGAAGGCGCTGCTTTACCAACAAGATGCTGCAAGAGGCTGAAACTGCGATAAGGAAGGAGATGCAGAAGATTTTAAAGGAGAAGGAAGAAGAGATGCAAAAAGAAAAGGAAGAAATTGAAAGAAGATATATAAAAGAAATGGAGGATATGAAGAAAAGAATCGATGAAGAGAGAGAAAAGGAGAGAATACAGAGAGAAAAAGATCTAGAAAAAATGAGAAATAAAATTAGAGAAGAAGAAGAGAAGAGAAATCAGGAACAGGAAATCAGGGAAAAGGAGAAAAGGGAAAAGGAAGCTGCAGAAGAAAGACGTCGACAAGAATTTGAAAAAGAACTTGAAATGCTGGACAAACAAATTCAGTCAGAAAAAGAGGCAAAAGAAAATGTCGACAGAAAACTGGAAGAAGCCAGAGAAGAGATGAGAAGAAAACAAGAGGAGTGGGAGAAAGAACAGAAAGAATGGTGGGAGAAACAACAACAAGAAGAAGACAAAAGACGAGAGGAAGAGAAAGAAAAAATGAAAAAACTACAGGAAGATTATAACGAAAAGCTGAAATGTGAAAAAATCAATAAAGAGGAGGATCAAAGAAGAAGAGAACAGGAAATAAAAGGATTGGAGGAAATTCATAAGAAAACTCTGGATGATCTAAAGAAGAAACATGAAGAGGAAGCCAGAAAGAAAGCTGAAGAGTTCAACCAAGCCCAGAAGAAACACATGGACGAATTAGCAAAACAGAGGGAAGAACATAAGAAGGAAATGTATGACTTAGTGAAACGTGTGACCAAAAAGACTGAAAATTTGAATAAGATCAAGAATTTAATGCAAAAACATGAAAAACAAATCAATCGGACTAATGAGGAGGACATGGAAGACCTCCAGGAAGAACAAAAAGATCAACTAAATGAGTTAATGAAAAACATTTTGGGAGAAGAGATCAGCAGCTCATCAGCCTGCAGCATTTTATGAAATGAAACGTCAGATGTTCTTCTCTTTCTGTCATTTAGATAAGAGAATCTTTAAAGTAGCACTGATTTGTTGTTGAGCATGTTTTACTCCTGCTGTCGATCACAGCCACAGAAACTGATTAGTGATCATCAGTCTCAGCAGTGTCATCATTAAACCACAGGTCTTTACACCAACATTAAATATGCTTCTGACTCAGACTGGTCAAACTAATTCATCTCATGTACAGTAATGACTTGTTGATACATGTTACTGCACTTCTGTGTTCCTGAGTTCTAACATTGATTTACTTTTAAACATCGACTCAGGCTGCTCTGTGGTTTTAGTTCGACTTGATTTGACCTCTGCTTTCGATACAGTTGATCACCACATTTTATTATCGAGGCTAGAACATGCTGTTGGTCTCAAAGGCATAGTCCTATCTTAGTTTGAATCAGATCTCTCAGAGAGAACTTTCTCCGTTGCTATGAGGCAGTACTTTTCCTCTTCTGCCCATATCTACTGTGGTGTGCCCCAGGGGTCTGTTCTTGGTCCTACTTTGTTCTCCCTGTATATGCTGCCTTTGGACTATACTTTCAAAAAATATTAACATCTCTTTCCACTGCTATGCTGATGACATCCAAGTTTACTTCCCCCTGAACTTGGATGTCTCTGACCCACTACAACCTTTGTTTAACTATCTTCATGATGTTAAAGTTTGGTTATCACAAAACTTTCTCGCATCAAATGAAAATAAAACTGAAGTAATAGTCTTTGATACCTCTTTGCTTCAGAAGCACTGTGTCGAGGCTTGATTCATTTGGCTACAGTCATGTGATGTCTGGTTCTGTTGTGTATGTGAGTATGTTGAGTTGATTTTGGTCAATCGTGTGGGTTTGTTAGGATTCTGTTCTTTTCATTTGCTTTTGTTTTGTGTGTGTTTATTTTATCTGAAAACATTAAATACTTAAAATGTCAAAAATCTGCTTTTCATAATATAAAAATCATTAAATAACTTTAGAAAGACTTCCATTTGACTCTTTCAATTTAATTGAATGAAAATTGAATAAAAAATATATTTTATTTTTAAAATAATCTTAAAATCTTGTTCTACTAAATGTGCAGCAATTTAATTTGTTTAGCTGATAGTCTGTGGGACCCAGGAAGACCATACTCCTGCATCTCTACCCAGTTGCGTTGCAGTTTCTGTGCTCTCCAGCCTCTTCTGTTCCATGTGAGAGGATTTTATCTAAGGCAGGAGAAATTATCTCCAAGAAAACGAGCAGACTCGGCCATCGCACACTGGAACAAATTCTCTTCTTTAATAAAAACCAAACAAGATAACCTTAAATGCATCATGTTTTTACTTTACAAGTTCATAAGTATTTCCCCTTTCCAGTTCACAATCAACTCTACCCCCAGGTCAAAGCTATGTATAAGAAAATTGGTCAAATATAATATTATTTATAAACGTACCTGTCCGTCTGTCCAGTGATTAATTGCATAAGTACGAAGTCACGAAGAGGCGAAGGATGACCTCGATTGCAGCTATTCAAAGACCAAATATAACGTTCCAGAACACTCCAGCTCGCATGTTGGTCTGCTCCAAGCCTTTCCACATATGTAAGTCTTTTGTTGTAGTTGTCACGTAATTTATCATAAAATAATTGTAGATGTAGGTTACAATAATAATATTGATTTGAACTGAATTCGTTACGCTATGGTGCTTTGTTTACTGTGGCCAGTGTTGGGAAGGTTACTTTTAAAATGTATTCCACTACAGAATACCGAATACATGCCCCAAAATGTATTCTGTAACGTATTCTGTTACGTTACTCAATGAGAGTAACGTATTCTGAATACTTTGGATTACTTAATATATTATCATGCTGTTTACAACTACATGAATGTCCTATTGCTGTGATTTATTACTGTTACTGAAGGTCCGCGGCTCCGAACAGTAGTAAAGGGACCTGTGGCTAATACGGTGGGTTCCGTGTCGGGCTGGTAGCCGAAAACTAGCTTTACTTTGTTGTCTGGGTCACTTTGCTTGCCAGAGACAGAGAGAGGCGTTGAAAGGCTGCTCCAACGGAACTTATTTACACGAACACAGTGTACAGTTCAGTCTTAATAGTTACAAATTACTTACAAATGGGCTCGTCAGGCACTCTTCTTGGCTGCAGTGGTTATTATTATATTTACATGCTTCCAGCTCCCGTTTTTGCTCCGTGACAGCTCGGACTTTTCCTTTCTCTCCCTCCCTCGCTCACAGACACATAACGTGTATGGCAGTCCATTCTCGCTGCAGCACGGACTACACTGCCCATGAGGCTACATTCTTTAGGGCCATGCCTGTAGCATTCTTCCTTTTAGCTTAGCACAACAACAACAACAAAAAAGCGCTCTCTCACCCAGGAAACACGCAGAGAGAGCGCGTCACCCTGTAACCATGGCAACCGTAACGCTGCCGCCTGGAACAACATTACGTAGCTGTCAAACAAACCCAAACAGTCCTGACCCGAGACAATATGAAACAGGGAAGTACCGCCATGTAATCCATTTATTTCAACAAAGTAACTGTATTCTGAATACCACCTTAATAAACGGTAACTGTAACGGAATACAGTTACTCATATTTTGTATTCTAAATACGTAACGGCGGTACATGTATTCCGTTACTCCCCAACACTGACTGTGGCTTTGCGGGCTAATGCTTGTTGTGCTTTTTAGGCAATCCAGCCAACAAAATGCTGGAATGAGATACAGACTGGGCACCTCTATCAACCTGGGCCATACCGAGTTTAAAGGTGCTACCACAGCCAGACTTGATCGGTTAAGAAGGAGAGTGAGATCAAAACAGCCACGAAAAGTCCCGCATATATGTGCCCAAGGGTTGTATTGAAGCAATCAAGTTATGAATAACTGTTGTCCAGTATGTTGTTTTGAAATATTTTTTTTTTCCAGTGTTAATTTGTTTTTCACCGAAGCAGCTAATAAAGCACAATGGAATACAATTTTGCCTCGTTCTTGTAAGATTCTATAATAAAATGAAACAATAATGGCAGTTGGTGGCGCTGTCACTTGGTGTTCGCTCTCTCTGCAGTAGAGTATCACTTCCTGTTCCTGCTCAAACACAGTGGTGTTTCTGAGTAGCTTATCTGCTTAGCATTTTAATTAAAAACTTTTAGATACATTCTTTTTTCATAGTATAATCTTCACGTGCTTCATCCGAAGCACACTTTCTGTGTACTCACTACCTAATTTATAGCCAAAGTATTCACTCACTGTCTCTGTACTGTTTCGCTAGCTTAGCTTAGCTTGTAGCCGACTCGTTAGCACCATGGCTACTTCTCCTGTCCCTCCTGCACTTTCCTGCTCATTGTGTCAGATGTTTAGTTACTCCTCGGCCTCCTTTAGCAGTAATGATACCTGTAACAAATGTAGCATATTTGCAGCTCCAGGATTACTGAATTGGAGACTCGGCTTCGCACCCTTCATTTACCCGTAGCTAGCCAGGCCCCTGTAGCTGGTGCAGCCAAAGATAGCGCAGGCCCCGCTAGCTGTTCCCCAGCAGACCCCAAGCAGCTGGGGAAAGAGGGCGGCTGGGTGACGGTGAGGAGGAAGCATAGTCTTAAACTGAAGCCCCAGGTACACCACCAACCTGTTCATGTGTCTAACCGTTTTTCCCCACTCGGCGACACACCCGCCGGGGGTCAAACTCTGGTAATTGGTGATTCTGTTCTCAGACATGTGAAGCTAGAGACACCGGCAACCATAGTCAATTGTCTTCCAGGGGCCAGAGCAGGCGACATTGAAGGAAATTTAAAACTGCTGGCTAAGGGTAAACGTAAATACAGTAAGATCATAATTCACGTCGGCAGTAATGACACCCGGTTACGCCAATCGGAGGTCACTAAAATCAATATTGAATCGGTGTGTAACTTTGCCAAAACAATGTCGGACTCTGTAGTTTTCTCTGGTCCCCTCCCCAATCAGACCAGGAGTGACATGTTTAGCCACATGTTCTCCTTAAATTGCTGGCTGTCTGAGTGGTGTCCCAGAAACGATGTGGGCTTCATAGATAATTGGCAAACCTTCTGGAGGAAGCCTGGTCTTTTTAGGAGAGACGGCATCCATCCCACTTTGGAAGGAGCAGCTCTCATTTCTAGAAATATGGACAAATTTATTAAACCCCCAAAATATGACTATCCAGAGTTGGGACCAGGAAGCAGAGTTGCAGTCTTACACGCCTCTCTGCAGCTTCTCTCCTCCTGCTACCCCCCAAAAACCCATCTCCACTGAGACTGTGTCAGCTCCCAAACAGACAAAAAACAAACTAAAAACCAGCAACAAACAACTTAAACATAAAAAAACCTCTGTCAGTGCGCCCCAGGCCAGCTGTGGCTACAATGTAGCTTGCCACCACCAGTGTGTGAATGTGTGGATGACTGAATGCAGTGTAAAGTGCTTTGGGGTCCTCCTATACAAATACAGGCCATTTACCATTTACCATTTTAACATCCATGTAGATGCTAAAAATGACAGCCTCAACATGGCATTTAATCTGTTATTAGACTCAAGTGGCTTCTGTCAAAATGTAAAAGAACCCACCCACCACTTTAATCACACTCTAGATCTTGTTTTAACATATGGCATAGAAACTGAACATTTAACAGTGTTTCCTGAAAACCCTCTGCTGTCTGATCATTTCCTGATAACATTTACATTTACAATAATTGATTACACAGCAGTGGAGAGTAGACTTTATCAAAGTAGATGTCTTTCTGAAAGTGCTGTAACTAAGTTTGAGAATATAATCCACCCACTGTTATCATCTTCAATGCCCTGTACCAACATAGAGCAGAGCAGCTATCTGAACGCTACTCCAACAGAGGTCGATCATCTTGTTAATAATTTTACCTCCTCACTACGTACGACTCTGGATACTGTAGCTACTGTGAAAACTAAGGTCTCAAATCAGAAGTACCTGACTCCGTGGTATAATTCTCAAACGCGTAGCCTAAAGCAGATAACTCGTAAGCTGGGGAGGAAATGGCGTGTCACAAATTTAGAGGATCATCATTTAGCCTGGAGAAATAGTTTGCTGCTTTATAAGAAAGCCCTCCGCAAAGCCAGAACATCTTACTATTCGTCACTGATTGAAGAAAATAAGAACAACCCCAGGTTTCTCTTCAGCACTGTAGCCAGGCTGACAAACAGTCAGAGCTCTATCGAGCTAACTAGTAATGACTTCATAA
The DNA here is from genome assembly GCF_001858045.2 of Oreochromis niloticus. NCBI lineage: Eukaryota > Metazoa > Chordata > Actinopteri > Cichliformes > Cichlidae > Oreochromis > Oreochromis niloticus. The sequence goes on from NC_031977.2 coordinate 36,847,493, forward strand.
ACTTCTTCACACATAAAATTTTAATCATTAGAGAAAAAATTACCAATAATCATCCCACAGAGACGCATGGAGATCAGGGGCAGTACCCCTGGACTGGCAGACCGGGGTGGTGGTCTCTATCTTTAAGAAGGGGGACCGGAGGGTGTGTTCCAACTACAGGGGGATCACACTCCTCAGCCTCCCTGGAAAGTCTATGCCAGGGTGTTGGAAAGGAGAGTTCGTCCAACCAGTCTACATGTGTTTTGTGGACTTGGAGAAGGCATTCAACCGTGTCCCTTGGGGTGTCCTGCACTCAAAAAAATGAATGAGGTGGATTGTTCAGTGTATATTAATTATTTATTTTCATTTTACTTAAAATATATGTTTTTGTTAAGTTAACATATGTTTTTCTAATCAAGTCTACGTAATTGTGTCTATTATTCACTGTACATAATACTAATGTGTTACTTGATGGCATAACATTTAAGTTAAGTCAATTAGGATCGATATACTTTGTATATCCACAAGGTGGCAGTAATGCAAAAACAGTTGTAATGAAACCGCGAAGAACAACAAGGTTTCACAGCTTGGGCCTGTTCATGCGCAAGACTTCAAATTTAACTTAAAAACGTTGTTTTGGCGCCAAGCTGCTGTTTCTTTGAGAGGTAAGACCACTTTTTTCTTTGACTATGTTGTGTAGTATCTACATGTCGAGCATGGTTATATTTTGCGTTTGTCTTATAAGACATGTTATATCGTTTGCGTGCGCTTGTTCTACATTAGTTTTACTGGGTCCTGGACATGCTTAACATGCTTATTTTGTGGACTGTGTAAGAAACATTTTTATTGTTTTTGGTTTTATTAAGGGATTAGCTACAGGGGTTCATGGGGTTATTTTTTCATTTGCTTTCTTGGGATTCCTTTACTGTAATCCGAGAGTCATAAATATTGAATAGGATAGCAAGGATAGCATAAAGTGACATTTAAAATCCAAAAAGTCGAGGGCGAAAGCCACTGTGACACCATTGTTATGCTCTATCAGTAATCTGTATTATGTAAAAATGGTCTGTAAATACAGCATGTTTCCTAGCGGAGTGATACAGATCAGCATAGTTATAAATTACAGTTTGTTAAATCGCACACTTACTTTTTTAAATAAAATTATTCACGACATATGAGTGGGCAGGCAATGGAAGTCGACAGACCTGGTGATAATTGCTTCTATAGAAAGTTAGCACATGGCAGTGTCAATCTCTTGCTTTTCTTCTGAGTAGTATTTTATTTAGTTGTAATTCAATCAATAATTTGCTTCTTGAAATTAAGTAATGAATTTCTTGTTTTATTTTATAAATCTCAGATCCTGCCTTTACCTGCTCCCTCCTATACTGATGTGGTGTATGTGGTACTGCTGAGCTTGTATGTGGTATGTGAACTGTTATACTTTTAAAAACAAAACTGTTTTATAAGTTAATTTTTCTTTAGTGACCCATTCAATGCCCCTGTTATTTCTTCTCCAGATCTGAACCATTGTAAAGGTTGCAGTTCAAGGGCCTGAGGTATTAAATTCTTTTCAGATCAGCTGTGATCAATATTTTTTGGAACTTGATATATAACAATAAAAGCTGTAATGGCTCCATTAGCATTTTGTGTAAATGTTTGTGTTAAAATTATAGCTTTAATGAGGTCTTTCTACATTAGTTTCAGTTATAAAGTATGTATATGTGTACATATAGTATGTATATTTACAGTACAGTATGTTGTGTTTGTTGACATGTTTTCAGGTGGAAGCAGAATTTGTGAGGATTACTACTGCTCCACTTGTTCCAAGGCTTTTTGCACAACTTGACCAATACACTGACCAGCTCATAAAAGTCTTCAAGAAAAAAGGAGGTGCTGCAGTGAAGAAAATTAGACAAACTTTGGCTCCAGCCGCAAAGGTGGGTTATTCTGTTGGTAGCAAAATATTATGGCTAATAAGATCACTTTCAAATTTAAACAGCTAGTGTATGGTAGCTGCACAGTGTACTTACATTTATATTAAGCAAGACAAAGTTTGGTACTCAAAACTTTGGAAAATTAAAATTACCTAAACATAAGTAAAATCTGATCCCTCGATTTCGGGTTAAACCATAAGTGAATGTTTTTATGTTAAAGATCAGTTTTTGAATACAAAAAAGATGATGTATTAGTTTGTCTATACCCCCATTATGGACATATATAATGTGGTGGAAACCCTACCCAACAGGTTAACTATTCATGTCCATGTGATGATTAGTTGGTCTTGTGTACATGTCTATCTGTGCAGTAAATATGTCATTCATTTTGCGTATAATGTGAGTTTGTGTCATCCTAAAGTATATCTGTTTTCTCCTGTATCTCTGTCACTCTCTACAGAAGGAAACTATTGAAAACGGGAGGGAGTGTGTCCTCAGGGTACTACCTTTTTACCTGAATGAAGACCCAAGCATCCTCTTCAAAGAATAATTGGTTGGTAATTTTAGTTTAGTTTTTTATCTGTATTAAACCAAATTTTGAATAACTAATGTTGTTGCATGTTGTAGTGTTGTTGTTGTTGTTGTTGTAATTTGCATGGAACCTGTTTAAATGTTTTGGGGAATCTTCTTGTATACCCAAACTATTTATATTTATTGTTGAATCTGTAGTCTAAAATAGTGGCGCACTGGGGTGCATGTTCCTAATATTGTGTTTACTTCATTAAAGGGTAGCTTTGGCTCTTTTTTTTTTCTTTTCCTTTTTTTAATTTAACTGGACGCCATTTTTCTTTGTTTTTGTGTCTAAGCTACAGCTACAACTGTTCAGAGGGAGCTGGAACAAATTACCCTTGCTATCTTCACCATTGAAAAAGCTGATGTCAGCACTCCTCCAGCCGATGTGGGTATAACCATCTAGGGTGTTCTGCATGACCTGGAAAACATGGCCTCTGCATGTGCACTCTTAATGGGTGGGATATATGCACTGAATCTCAGTTAACCTCGAGACTGAAAGCTTTCTTTGAAGTACTTCAGAAGCTCTTCCTTCATCTGTATGTCAGCAGACTCTTGACCAAGGTACAGATACTCAAGAATAAACTGAACGAATAAGCCAACCCTTAATTTGGATGATGAATGTTCTGTCAGATGGACAGAAGTTTTTCAGAGGCTGAATGGGAATAAAACGGTAATTTGTTGAAAATGACAGATAAAGGGAAAATTACATGTAAGAGAAATTTAGAAAAGTTTGTAAACTACTACAATTTGAGAGATTTTACTCTTGTGGGGGGAGGAGGGGCTAGTAAGAGACAATCAAAAGTGTTGAGATTTAAAGGATTTAATTGAGAGATGATACTGCACCAGAAATGTTGAAGGGTGGTGTATATATTAGCGTTCAAGGTATATTGTTATGAGGTGGAAATATGTTCATATTCTGTTTGTGTTACATTGTGTGCATTGTAAAGGTAATTGCAATACATACTAAGAATAAGGGTAGTTAGGAATGCAGGATGAATGTATATTTTGCGGACTTTTAAAGACGAACAATTGTTTCCATGTTAAAATGTTTACAACCCAAGTTTTTTGCCCTAACACTGGTAAAATAAACGTTGAGGGTGGCAAGTGTTAAATGGTTACTGTTGTGCTGTTGCAAAAAAACTGAACGCTGACAAGCTGTTTTATTGTTAGACCATAATGCTGGCATGCTTTATTTAAGTTTTATTTGGGATGGTGATATAATTTTCTTTGATTGCTAATATCAGTGGACTATTTATTATTAGGGCCCGAGCACTGAGAGTGCGAAGGCCCTATTGTATCTGCTCCATTTATTATTATTATTAGGGCCCGAGCACTGAGAGTGCGAAGGCCCTATTGTATCTGCTCTGTTTATTATTATTATTATTATTATTATTATTAGGGCCCGAGCACCGAGAGTGCGAAGGCCCTATTGTATCTGCTCTGTTTCTTATTATTATTATTATTATTATTATTATTATTATTTCGGCAAATGGATCGGCCTTTTGAGGGCCTAAACATGCTCGAAAACTCATGAAATTTTGCACACGCGTCAGGTGTGGTGAAAATTTACGTATTTTAATGTCCGTAGACATGTCCAGGGAAAATTGGCTCAGTAGCGCCACCTAGAAAAATGAGAAACGCGAGCCCCCGAGATGGGTATGACCTACATGTATAAAACTCGGAACACATATCTAACGTTTGGAGACGCACAAAAAAGTCTATTATGGCCATGTCCTAAACCCAACAGGAAGTCCGCCATTTGGAAGTGAAGGTGACATTTTGGCTCTAATTTTGCCATTTCCATGCCTCGAACTTTTGCGAACTCCTCATTGGAATTTCATCGTACAAGCTTCATATTTGGTCAGTGTCAACTACACACCTGGGCCATGTTAAATTGCGGAGCTTTTGAGTTTTCGGTATACAGTGAGGCCGTGGCGCCACGGCGAATTTCGATGACTCGCCATGAAAATCTTATTGCCTCTCGTTCTGTCATACATTGTCCGACCTTGACCAAAGTGGACACATATGATAAGGCTCCACCCCTGAACATATTTCAACTGCCATATTTGACATCAGGGACAGCGCCACCTAGTGGGAACAGGAAATGTCATGTTTTACACTTTGGGGTACAGTATTGTAATGGGTGACATCTGCAGCCTCAAATTTCTCCAGGAAAGCCTTAAGGAGTTGGTCTTGGGTTACAGAGAAAACTGTGAGTTTTCGCTGAAGGGTGTGACCCCAGCAGCATGGCGAACATTGAGGTCTCGCCATGAAGAAACAAATTAGTGTAACTCAATGAAATCCAATCTGATCAGTACCAGATTTTACAGGGATGATGTCAGACCCGCCCTGAACAGATTGATATGCCCATTGTCAGGAATACGTAGAGCGCCACCTAGTGGCACCAGGAAATGTCATGTCTTTCATTTTGTTGTACTGATTTTCACAGGTTCATCGTGGCCACCTCAAAAGCGGTGAATATCACCATCAGTCCCTTCTTGATGCTTCAGTGAGAAAATTGTGACTATAAACTGAACGGCGCACCCTGGTGGCAACGCAGTTCACCATGAAAGATGAAGTGGCTTTTGAGGGGCTTGAAAAGTTTAAAAAGTCTTGAAATTTGGCGCACAGCTCTAATGTGATGAGGGCTTTGTTTTTATATGTTCATTTTCCTTGAACAGCGCAAAATGGCTCCACAGCGCCCCCTACAAAATTTCAAAACAACAGCCCCTGCTCTGTGTTTTATGTATGAGTTTGAAACCTGGCAAGCTTATTGGAGATATCAAGATGTACAAAAAAGTCTCTTGGAGCAATATCCCAAATCCAACAGGAAGTTAGCCATTTTAAAATTAATGTGTAAATTTGTCGACATTTTCCCCTCTTTTCAGGCCTCATACTTTGACGAACTCCTCCAAGGGATTTCATTAGATTTACGCGATCTCCTGTGTGTGGAATCTAAAGACCTTTGTGATGTTAAATTGCGAAGCTTTTTACGTTCAGGGAAACGGGGTGGTCATGGCGGCACGTGGAGTTTCAATCACTCGCCAAAAAGCAGTAACCTGCTGTCGCTCAAAAACACAATGTCCAATCTCTCCCAAAGGTCGCAGGCGTGATGAGACTCGAGCTCGGAAATGTTTGTTATGCCATTTGTCAGTAATGGTTAGAGCGCCACCTAGTGGGACGACTATAATAATGGTTGAATGAGATGAAATTTTAGCTGGTGGTTAAATGCATGAATTCCATCAATGTGACATCAGATCGGAAGCGCTGGTTTTAGGTGTTGGGCTTGGCTCGACGCGCCGGGGGTGCGAGGGCCCTCATATCGCTGCTTGCAGCTTTAATTATTATTATTATTATTTTTTACCGAAATGAATTGCCTTTTTGAGGGCTTTAACATGCTCAAAAACTCATGAAATTTTGCACACATGCCAGGTCTGGTGAAAAATTTTGTATTTTAATGGTTTTACATATGAGCACTGGAAAATGGCTCTGTAGCGCCACCTATGCCTTGTTAAATGCAGCCCTACGAACACATCGTTTTAGCTACATGTATGAAATTTGGCACACATGTGTATCATGCCAAGACGAACAAAAAAGTCAGTGGGACCATTGACGCAAACCCAACAGGAAGTCCGCCATTTGGAAGTGAAGGTGACATTTTGGCTCTAATTTTGCCATTTCCATGCCTCGAACTTTTGCGAACTCCTCCTTGGGATTTGGTCGTATAAGCTTCATATTTGGTCAGTGTCAACTACACACCTGGGCCATGTTAAATTGCGGAGCTTTTGAGTTTTCACAATACGGTGAGGCCGTGGCGCCACGGCGAATTTCGATGACTCGCCATGAAAATCTTATTGCCTCTCGTTCTGTCATACATTGTCCGACCTTGACCAAAGTGGACACATATGATAAGGCTCCACCCCTGAACATATTTCAACTGCCATATTTGACATCAGGTACAGCGCCACCTAGTGGGAACAGGAAATGTCATGTTTTACACTTTGGTGTACAGTATTGTAATGGATGACATCTGCAGCCTCAAATTTCTCCAGGAAAGCCTTAAGGAGTTGGTCTTGGGTTACAGAGAAAACTGTGAGTTTTCGCTGAAGGGTGTGACCCCAGCAGCATGGCGAACATTGAGGTCTCGCCATGAAGAAACAAATTAGTGTAACTCAATGAAATCCAATGTGATCAGTACCAGATTTTACAGGGATGATGTCAGACCCGCCCTGAACAGATCGATATGCCCATTGTCAGGAATACGTAGAGCGCCACCTAGTGGCACCAGGAAATGTCATGTCTTTCATTTTGTTGTACTGATTTTCACAGGTTCATCGTGGCCACCTCAAAAGCGGTGAATATCACCATCAGTCCCTCTTGATGCTTCAGTGAGAAAATTGTGACTATAAACTGAACGGCGCACCCTGGTGGCAACGCAGTTCACCATGAAAGATGAAGTGGCTTTTGAGGGGCTTGAAAAGTTTAAAAAGTCTTGAAATTTGGCGCACACCTCCAATGTCATGAGGGAATTCTTTTTATATGTTTTTATCTTTTATTACTTGTATCCTTTAGAGCTCAGATTTAAGGTTTATCATTTATCACTTATATTCTTTTAAGTAAGTTTAAGTTTCATTTAGGTTCATTTTAAGTGTTTCCTTCATAGTTTGAGTAGAATCATTTGAGTGTGACAGTTAGCCTAGAAGTCACACATAGTTCAGCTGTGGATGAGCGCAGGCCTTATGTCTGGGTATGACAGAGGTGTGAGGTGAAGCTGGGGTGCAGACCAGGTCATGACACATACTTAGCATATACTGCAGACACACATACACACCATAACAGATCTATTTTGGTAGGGCAGAAGTGGAGATGTATTTTTGCTGCAATTGTAGAATTGTGCCGAAGTACTTAGAGGAAGTGCAACTGATGTCGAGATAAGAGACGTAATATTCTTTAAACTATGCTAAAGTTCACGGAACATCTTGTGGTTTAAGTGATGTAAGCTGTACTTTGTCTATTTTTGCAAAAGAGGGGGGCTTTGTCATTGTACCCATATAAAACCTTTGTTTAATCATCGTGGGTTCAGTTCGATTGCTGACTTTGCCCAGCTTCGGACTCCACGCGTGTAATCAATAAATCTTTGCTTTGACCACATCTTCCGGACCAGAGTTGTTATTTGCTTGTGAGCCCTCCGTACTCCTTTTCTCCAACTTTTGAACCCCAACATTTGGGGGCTCGTTCCGGTGGTTGGAGAAAGGCCAAGACCAGGGAGGCGCTGGACAGGGTCCGAGGTGGTCAGGCGGACAGACGGAAATCAGTGGTGGAAGTGAGGGGACGTTCGCCGGCGAATTAAAAAAAAGGTAAGACACTACCTTTTGAAGTGAATTTCCAAAAAGTGTCAGATTGAACACGACAAAATTAGAAAGTCTACTCACTGAAAGTTACTGATGAATGTCTGTTTTGATTTAATTCTGATTGTAATCTCATGAGCATAGTGGTTGAAATAAGGATAATGAAAACTAATAAAGTACAGTACTGAGAGAATTTTAGTGTGGTAGGGAATTTGATTATTGTGTGGGGTGAAGCCCCGTTGGTCATTTGATCTACGTGTGATGGTCAGTTCGTGGGTTCAAGTCCCTTATGTCCACAACGGGAGATCTGCCTCAATCTTAATCCTGCTTCGGATGTAGATTGTTGTTTTAAATTATTATAAATTTTTCTAGAACGACAGCGGCGTCTGTTAAGAAGCGCATTTTCTCGGAGGTAACGCTCCCTCCTGGATAAAGACGTTTATCCTTGACCTACCCGGAAGAGTAGGGATAGTACGGCACGACGAGCCGGGGAAAACTGGGGAATTTCCAAAATTGCTAGGAGTTAGAGTCTCCTATTTTTGCGCTTATTTGGCTACCTGTAAATTAAGTTAGGATTAGATATTTGGACAGGCCAGTTAGAGTCTGGTCTGGTGAATTGACTGCAAAAAACCTGAGGTTTGCCCGTTCGAGTCGGTTATGGTAAATTTTTCGAAATCGGTAGGAGCTAAGAGGCCTAAAAAATCTGTGCAGTTGTAAAATAAGGACGTCTCTGTAAGATAATAATATAATGGTAAGAAATCCTCGGCTGAAGGGAGTCTCTGTATCAGCCTGCTGACTTCTATTTTTAGATGGTGTGTGTTTATGTAAATGAGGAGCAGTGACGCTCATAGTGACTATCGCTTTCGGTTTCGAGTAAATTGAATGTGTAACTATTGTTTGAAAAATTTGTTAAAATATCTGTAACTAAGAGGTTGGTTTTGTATATTACGAGAGGATAAATAGAGTTGAAGTAATTGTGGTGAATGTGTGATCAGTGACCGAGCTTAAGGGTCACCGTTTAAGTGTGTGAGTGCGTGATGAGTTTGACTGAGGGAGAGAATGCTGCAGCTCTGTGAGTTATTTTCAGATAACCCGTGTTTATGTAAATGAAACGGCTGCTAACGTGAGTGCACGAAGGAGTTTGAACAGTTGTTTAATAAAGAACGTGGCTGCGAAATCCCTAGAGTTTGGGGGAGTTTATAGAAATTGTTATGTATTGCTGAATGCGTGTATTTAAAATGCTGGTTTTGTTTATTACCATTTTGTGAGTAAAGTCTTAATTTTTGACATGAGTGTATGACTGTTTTGCTGAGTTGTGAGATAGAATATATCAACTGTGATTTGATTTTTCTTAAGATAAAAAGGATGTTTGTTTCTGGATCATGTGAGATTGAATATTCACGTACGGGGAGTGTTATTCATATGAGATGCATTTGTTGGGCTGAAACGCCGCAGAACCATTATGGTTTTACCGTGTCCGCAGATATAAGACGGTCAGAATTAGAGTTATTTAACTTTCTGTTTCGTAGTTTCCTGATATTCCGGTGTTTGGAAAAATACATTGAGACACACGAAAGAGACCCAGGTGAAGCTGCCACTGCGTTTTTATCGTTCTGCCAACAGGCCTTTAGTCCCTTTGACATAGAGTACCACTGGACCGGGTAACGGACGGTGAAAGTACGAACATATGCAAATGAGTTGGCCGCTGTGAAACGCACAAGGATCTCTGTTTTGGTTTAAAGTGTTTTTGAGGTCATAAGCATGATTTATACATATTGTTAACTGACTGTAAATATTACGTTGCTTTGTTTGGTATGGGGATATACATGGGGCTTTGTTTCATTGCTGCAATGATGTTATTGATGAGCTGGGTTCGGAGTATTGTTCTTGTGATGCAAAGCTGGATGTTTTGAAGTTAAAGCTGTTTTAATTTAGGCAATACATAACGGGTGATATTGACGCTTGAGTTTTCTTGTGTTTTTACCTGAGGCTTAAATAAACAAATAAGTACCTCTGAGAAACCCGGTCAAATTTTACTGTGCATAATAACACATGGTGCATTTAAGTATAACTCACTGCGGCCTATGTTGGGGTGATAGGACTGAGTATAAAAAGTGATGACCTTTTAAGATTAAATTGTGAAGATAAGATAAAGTACACAAAGTTTAATCGGATGATTTGAGTTTGTTAAGCACATGGCCATATAATAATGTTGGGCTGTAGCATGCTGACATATCAGTAGAGAACTGTTAAAGACGAATGAGCTGTCTTGACCCAGAGAAAATGGAGTGGTCGTCCTGTAAGGATTGAATGATACTCCGGCTCGGTGGTCAAGTTCAGACATAAGCCTTAAGCAATCATGAGCCACTAATAAGCATGACAGATTAATAGATATAAAATTACAGGATTGAGTGTTAAAGAAAAAATCACAGTGAAATGAGCACGCAATAAAGTGGACTTATTAGGAGTAGAAGAGTTATACAATAGAGGGGAGTTGGTGTTAATTTACCAGTAAAAGCAAAAACAAAAAATAACATAAAATAAAAACGGGTTGGTCGGTTGAAATAATAGGGTTAAAATTGAAGAGTGTTAATCTGAACTTGAGGTTTACATAGGGAACAACCAGCTGGAAAATAACCGAAAATGCTGTTGGAGGCGTTCTGTAAAGTGGATATTTCACTCGTGGAAGGGGTGTTTGAAATTAACTGTGTTTGCCATGGAGAAACGGAGAATGCCCCGTATGAAGTGTCCATATCCGCAACAGTTGAGTTAGATGATTTGGATGAGTATGTAAATAAATGTTTGCTATTGTTTACGGGATTAATGGAATTGGCGGACAATGAAAATAACCCGGGGTGGGTGCCATCTAACGCGGCGGAGTTTCTTGTCTCCCTGGTGGAAGCGGCAGAGACGGGTGCCGAGTTTGACATGCTTAGATGAGGGCGTGTAAAGGTGGAACCCGGGTCAGAACAAATGAAGTGTGTTGTGATAAACGGGTGGTCAAGTCACGGATGGCTTATGATAAGTTGGGTTAAACTCTGTGTGTCACCAAGCAGGAGAAGACGAGGAAGCGGCCGTCAGAGCGGTGAGACGGGTTGTGGAAACCGAAAGTGAAGTACAACAGAGTAACTGAGGAGGAGGAGCTAGAAAACGTCACAGGAGGAGGTAAGTGAGTGTGTGGCAGAATGGGTGACAGGGCGACCTCTGGTGAAATAAAAGGGTATAAGCCCTTGAAGGCTCAGCTTGAACAGCTGAAGAAAGCTGTTCGACTGGCTAATGCTGGAACATTAAAAGCGGCTGAAAAAGAATGTCAGGTTATGGAGCTTGAGGTAAGTAAGCTCATCACATCTCAACAAAAGAAATTGAGTGATGAAATAGCTCTGAGTTTGGTGTTTCAAGCTGAAGGGAAAAGATGTGAAGAACAACTGAAGCAACTGGAAGAGGAGTCTGTGGGTCATTCAGTGAATAGAAAGACCAAGGCAGAAATGAAGGACCTCAGAGAGGTGCATGACAAGTGCTCTAAGTGGTTGTTTTTGTGGAATGCCGCAAAATCTTGGATGAAGGAGGATGACACGGCCAGAGCAGGGGATATGGTGACTATAATGGCCTCAGTAAAACAACTGAAAGAGGAAAATAAGAAGTTGGAGGAGCAAATGAGGAACTTGACCACCAAAACAGAGGAAACTGCTAGACCCTCAACACCCAAAATATACCCATGGGCTAATTTAATGCCAAGTGCCCCACCCCCACCCTATGTCATGCCGGTGATGACTTTGGATGGAGGACAGGTGCGCGGGCCTGAAGGACAAACAGGAACAGTCCTGGGAGGAGTGGTGAATGTTGAATACACTGGTGGACACATAAGGAGACAAGAGGAAGAAGTAAGAGCAGGGGGGCGTCAGCCCTGTAGTGAAGGTGGGAGACTGGAGGCCTCAGCTGCAGATGAAGGCCCAACCTCGCCACAAAGGGGGATCATGAGTGATAAGCTGATGCCGTCCGAGGAACACCTGGTGGATCAGCTAAGACAGGACAGACAGGAAGAGGGGATGCACACCCGAGAGGAGGGGCGGCCCACGATGGAGCTGGGAGCCCGGCCCAAGCACAAGGGATCGCCAGGTCAGCAGAAGGAAGGACAGGCCCAGATGAGGAGATCGGGTGGAGCAGAAAAAACGCCCGATCGGGAACACTGGGAAGGAGAAGTGCATGGTCTTATGTATGAGGAGCCTGAGGCCCTGCTGAAGGTGTTCAGCACATTGGAAGTGATGAAGCGGGCAATACTTAAGGGGAGGCCAAAGGATAAAATAGAGGACGAGGTTTCCTGGAGTGATGAAGAGGAGGATGGCGATGAAGAGGAAGTGGCCGAAGAGGGAGAAGTTGAGTCAGACCCAGGTCCAAGCATAAGGCTGAGAAACCGCGAAGTAAAAAGGATGAAGGCGGAAAACAGAAGCAGGCCACTCCAGGTCGGAGAAGATCAATGTTTGGGCCATCAAAGGGAAAGACACAGGTGAAGAAAAATAGAAGAGTAATTTTTGATAGAGGAGTACAGGAGGGACAACTGAATATGCCTCTGATGTCTGGTCCATGTGGTGAACCAGTGTATAGAGCATATAAAATCAGAGATTTGGAAGCATTGGTTAAACAACTTCCGCCCATTACAGAAGGAGGGGCTAGTTGGCTGAGGAAACTGACCACACTGACCGAAGCAGAAGAGCTTGCTCTCGGTGATTCCGGGGTCGCTGGACGCTGCCTTTTGGGGGGGGGATTAGCTGATGTAGAGGGGCTAGCTTGCACCACTACGTATGCTAATGACCTCCCTCTTGCCGAGGTCCAAAGTGCCCTGTTTGATGCTGTTCGTGAAAAGTATCCAACACGCAACACCGGCACGATTCCTAAGATAAGTTGGGACCCTAAAGACACACCAGGGGAGTTCTTAGCTAAAGCTAAAGAGCAGTGGTTGATGGAGACAGGCATTCATCCAGGTAAGGAGGGCGAAAGTCGGGCGTGGTTCCGTTCTGCCGTTCTAGCAGGACTGCCAAAACAGGTCACAGCAGACTTAGAGAAGAATCCAGACTTTGCAGTAGCAGACTCTGTGCAGTGGGAGAGGCATGTGGTGCATCGCCTCCAGCAGGAACAGGATTCGGTGAATAAACAAAAGAAAGAGCTCGAGGAAGCCCAGGCTCTGCTTGTCAAGTTGCAGTTGGGGAGGCTCGCGACAAACTTAACAATAAGAAAAAGGAGCTGAAAGAACCAAGCAAAACGGTAATGGTGGCAAGGCCCGGGGCTGGTCCGGTGCCTGACTGGCCGGATTTGGATCCGAATCTCTATCCTGATGACCGCTGGCCCGCCAATGCACCAGGGCAACGTAGACCCGCTGGGAATTGGGGACCGGTGGTTCGCAAAGGGGGCGTGGTGGATCCGGCAGGAGTGGACTGAGAGCTCGGAATTCGGGGTTTCCACGTAACAACGACGGATGGAATTGCTGTTTTACCTGTGGAGCAGAAGGACACTGGTCTCGAAACTGTCCGGTGGTGCATAATAACTACGTGAGGCGAGGCTATCAACCCCAGGCACGCGGAAACATCAGAGGAGGAGCTGCGTACAGGGGGGCGCACCAAGCTCCGAATCCCAGTGCAGCGCCTGTCGCCCAGTATCCAGTCGCTGACTGGGGCTGGGACGGGGAGCAATACTGACGCCGCCCGGAGAGACCGAACAGTGTGGGTGCGGCAGAACCCATGCTGTCGATGACCGTGGAAGGTACAGAACTACCCTTCCTGGTGGACACTGGAGCAACTTATTCTACATTGAGAGACACACCCGACTGTGCAACGCTTTCAAATAGCACAGTCAGTGTGGTGGGTTTCTCCGGGATTCCGATGACTCTGCCACTGACTGATCCAGCTTTGACGCAGCTGGGAAAACAGACTTTGAAACACCAATATGTGGTGTCACCACAGGTGCCTGTAAATCTCATGGGCAGGGATTGCTTGTGAAACTGGGAGCAACTATTATGTGTTCGGCAGACGGCCTGACGGTCTCTCTGCCAGGAGGAAAAGAATTCCCGTGCCTGGGATCGCCTTCAAAGACTCAATATCTGGTCAGAGACTCTGAGCAGTCCACAGCAGAAATATACTGGGGACGGCTGGTGGAGGAAGGCATTCTGAGAACATACCAGCAATGGAGACCCTGGATAATGAGCTTGGCCGTCTACTCTGAGCCTAGAGATCCTTACCACGTCACCCTTTTTTATGATAAGGAAGAAGACGACACCTATAGGGAACAATTTGAGAGTGATCTAGAGGGAGAAACTTGGAATGTAAAAACACACAATATTTACATTGGACCAGAAGGTGTCGCCGCGGCTGTCAAATTAACGGATGAACAATTGCCCTGGTACAATGTGGGAGAGGATTCAGCCCCTCACATTACTTTGGCGGTCCATGTTGGTCATGAGGCAAGAGAACTAGGGCCAATGGTCAAGCGGGCACTGGACAACTCTTGGTGGCAAGGTACGCAAATTCCAAATGTTTGGTATGCTCCTAAATGTAAAATCTATCGTATACTTTGTTGGTCTAATGATGCTGTGATTTTAGAACACAAAGAAATTTCCAGAACACATGGCAGAGAGAAAACAGATCATCCAGACGCGGTGGCTGAACTCCCCAAACTGCCTGACACGTTGTGGTCCAGAGGGCCAACTGATGTGGGTTTAGCTTCCTGTTCACCTGTTCTTTTCGAGCTGAAGTCGGATGCACCCATCAATAAACCACAGTACAGGCACAAACCAGAGGCTGACGCAGGTATTGCAGAAACCATTGAAGGCCTGTTGCAGGTAGGGTGTTAGAACCATCACACTCATACTGGAACACGCCTATTTTACCAGTTGAAAAACAGGGCACGGGGAAATACAGGATGGCACATGATTTGAGAGCTATTAATGCAATACTACGCACTGAAACTGTTCCTGTGCCTAACCCATACACAGCTCTCACTGCAATTACATGGGACCAGAAATGGTTCACTTGTATTGATTTGGCTAATGCCTTCTTTTGTCTTCCACTGCACGAGTCACTCAGAGACATTTTTTCATTTACATACAGAGGCAGACAGTTCAGATATACACGGTTGCCACAGGGCTTTGCACTGTCCCCAGGCATTTTCAATCAGGTGCTGAAAGAAGCCCTGTCACCATGTCAATTGCCTGAGGGCTGCACATTAATCCAGTATGTTGATGACCTCCTAATTGCAGCTCCTTCCGTGGCGGCGTGTACGGCAGCCTCGCTCGCAGTGTTGAATCGACTGGCAGAATGCGGCTTCAAGGTCAGTAAAGAAAAACTGCAGCTGGTCCGACCGGAGGTAACTTTTCTGGGCCGGGTGATTGCACACAAATCTGTGGGGTTAATGAGCACACACAGAGACCAAATTCTCACACATCCCAAACCACGAACGGTGAAAGAATTGCTTTCTTTTCTAGGTTTGACAGGTTACAGCAGACAGTTCATTCCGAACTACGCAGGTAAAACCGCCCCTTTAAGGGACCTGATTAAGAAAGTAGGCGCTCGAAATCTGAGGGCTGAGTTGTCTTGGACACCGGCCACAGAGTCCGCGTTCATTTCACTGAAGCAGGATTTGTCGAGGGCCACTGACTTGGCCACGCCAAATTACGATGAACCATTCTACCTGGATGTTTCTGAAACAAATGACATTGTAAATGGTGTATTGTTTCAGAAAAAAGGGGGGAGTAGAGATGTGCTCATGTATGTTAGCATAAAACTGGGCCCATTAGAAGCAAGACACCCAACATGCACACGACACGCAGCAGGGGTCGCAAAAATCATCCAGAAAACAGCACACATAGTAAGGGAACACCCACTGAAAGTGCTCACCACACACAGTGTAGTGGCTTATGTGAACTCACAGGCGTTCACAATGACCCCACTGAAACAACAGAGGTTGAGCAAAGTTTTAGATGCACCTAACCTGACATTCACACATGAAGGGATTAATATGGCAGATTTAATGGGGTCAGGGGAACCACATGATTGCGTGAAGAAAGCCCAGGTTGAAGAGAAAGTGAGAAAGAATCTAAAAGCGGAACCCATAGCAGGAGCAGAGGAGTGGTTCACAGATGGATGCTGCCACAGAGATGAAGAAGGACTTAAAGCAGGGTATGCTGTAGTTCGCAGAGTAGGACAGGAGTATCAGGTAATAGAGGCAGGAAGGATTGAGGGACAGCAGTCAGCCCAGAGAGCTGAAGTGATAGCCCTGATCCGAGCGCTGCGGTTGGCCAAGAACCTGAAAGTGAACATTTACACTGACTCAGCATATGCGTTTGGAGCCGCACAGGTGGAGCTGGCTCAGTGGAAGAGAGCTGGATACAGAACTGCAACCAACGCACCGATCTGCCACAAGAAGGAAATGGAGGAACTGGAGAAAGCCCTAGAGGATCCAGAAGAGGTGAGTATTGTAAAATGTAAAGGACATTCACAGGGAGACAATCCGGTGGCAAGAGGAAACCGGACAGCGGATGAAGCTGCAAAAAAGGCCGCAGGCTACAAAGGACAGAGACAAATGGTGCAGGTAACGGCAGAGGAAGAGGGGAGCACCAACACCTTGGAGGAGGTCAGACAGGCTCAGAAGGAAGCATCCCCAGAGGAAAAGGGGGTGTGGCAGGCTAGAGGAGCCTGGCAGGAGGAAGGTCTGTGGAGGGGCCCGGACGGGCGTCCAGTTTTGACGACTAAAATGGCAAAGCAGAAGGTAAGTGAAGCTCATGGACTGGGCCACGTGGGTATAAAACAAATGGAGAAAAACTTGTGTCGATGGTGGCACCCGGAATTAAGGAACATGGTACAGGAGAAGGCCAGAACATGTCTAATCTGTGGAGCACACAATCCCAAACCAGCAGTGAAACCAGAGCCGGGTAAGTTTTTGATCCCTGAGAGACCAGGAGAGGAGATTGTAATTGATTTCACTGACATGATTGAGACAGGCCCCGGTGGTGTGAGGTATTTGTTGGTGTGTGTTGATGCCTTGACCGGCTGGCCCGAGGCTTGGCCAACCCGGAAGGAAGACGCAAAGAGTGTAATAAAGTGTTTGATTAACCATTACATTCCGCGACACGGGTTTCCCCGAAGGATTAGATCAGATAATGGCACACACTTTAAAAACCAGGATCTGCAAGAAGTAGAGAGAATGTTGGGAGTGCAGCATAAATTTGGGACAGTGTATCATCCCCAGTCTCAGGGAAAAGTAGAAAGAATGAATCTGAACTTAAAAAATAAGATGGCTAAAATATGCGCACAAACAGGGTTAAGTTGGGTAGCTGCACTCCCCATTGCTTTGATGACCATACGATGTTCTGTGAATCAGTCAACAGGTTTTACCCCGTACGAGCTGCTGACCGGGAGACAGTTTCCAGCCCCTTGGACAGTGGTCTCGGCGGAGCAGCCCCAGAAAAGGAACAGGTCTCATGCTGAATATTTTAACGAGTTGAAAGCCCTTGTGTCCAGTTTCACAAAACAGGTGACGTGTGAGAACCCCAGAGAGAAAGGAGAGGTCCCGGACGCCAAGGCGGTGTGGCTAAAGGTCATCAAACGCAAGTGGAAGGAACCCAGGTGGACAGGTCCATACGAGGTGACAGGGCGGACGGCTACAGCGGTCCAGCTGAAAGGGAAAGGCGACACCTGGTTCCATTGGACGCAGTGTGCGGCAGCAGACGAGAGCCTAGTGGACGAGGACCCGGCGCCACCGGACACGGGGAGCAACAAATCTAAGAGGCAAATAAATCCTCTCCCCCGTGCAACGGGCCGATCGGTAGTCTACCCGAAAGGCCGAAGCAAGAAGAACCGCTGAGGAGGAGGTCGCCGCGCCTACAGAAAGGAGCAACCACAAACTGAGTGGCCGGAGAAGGGTAGCTGAAAAAGAGAAAAAAGCAAGCAGCAAAGAGACTCAGAAAAATCACGCTTTGTATTCTTTTATTTTTAATCATTAAATACACGCTGAAAAATGCCACGCCGTGAATTAGACCCTCATGAAGAGAGGGCACAAATTAAAATATTACTTGTTATTGTGAGTTTGATGTCTGTGATGATATTAATTATGGCCGTATGTTTGCTCGTTTATACTTTGCAGAAAAACCCAAGCGAACTGTCCGGACCCGGAGGCCAGCCCACTCCAGCACCAAAAGAGGGATCGTTCGCCGAAACGGGGCCAAGGGTGAGAACAAAGCGTGAAATCTCGGGTATAAAGGATGGGTGTCTCAGCAGATATAAGGGGCTAGAGCTGGACTACGTTAAAGGGTCCACAAGTGCGTATACGTTTGACCTATGTGAAGTGATAGATTGCGAAGGGGTGAATAGCAGCTGGAGGGGATATGATGTGTGGATTTGTAGTCACCCTGCCATATGCACACGGGGAGGGAGCCCTCACTCCAGTCGGGGAAGTCACGCTGTCCTGGGGTCTTATACTGCAGGCCAGTGGTGTATTCCTGGTTGGGGAAATGTGGTAGGATGGACCGGAGTGGGGTGGCAGCCGCAAGTGCCTGAAGGGTTAAAAGGGATAGCAATACAGAGGGATTTTTCCACTTCTCAGAATCCCATCACCCTTTCCCTGGGTCCTTGGAATGCTCTCCCTAGGTCAGAAAGTCCGGGAGGTGTGTTTTACCTGGTAATCGGGATAGATATGGTGGGAACAGATCCGACAGGGGTAATTAGGATGAATCTTGTCAACCCAAAACCCAAGCCAGTAGGAAACGAGTCGTCCACCGCAGCACCAGAGGAGCGGGAACCAAAAGCCAGGCGAGTCCTCACGGTAGATTATACGAGGTTAAAACCAAAGGATTTGATAGAACGCGCCACCGGGTTCAGTGACAGCAACCTGTGGCTGGACTGGATGGCATTAAATGCCGAGGAGCAGCAGGTGTCAAATTGTGTGGCTTGTGCGTCGGCTAGACCACGTTTGTTCACAGAACCAGCACCACTACATCCAGAGGATCAGTGGGGCTATGACTGTATGCTGCAACTGACCAGAGGAGTGGTGAGCACTGGAAACTGCACGGTGTTGTCCAGTTTATTTCCCCCAACCGATAAACATACGAAGGCGGGACCATTTATGCCGAAAAAAGATAATTATACGTGTTTTAAGTTCTCCACAGATCACGTGAAATATGAGGTGGGAGAAATTGACCCAAGTTGGTGTTTGGTTACCAAAACGGGGAGAACCACAAACAATGTAAGTGATGCAAACACTTTGATTGGGACCTGGGCTAGAAGTGGGCTTTATTATTACTGTGGACACAAAACTCTTTTGGCTCGTGTTCCTCTGGGAAGCGTGGGGACGTGCGCAATGGTGAGGCTAGGTGCGCCACTTATGTTAATAGGAAATCGGGTGAAGGCATTCCCAAAGCACGACACACGCACACTGACAGCTAGGCGCAAGAGACACGTTCTGGGAAAAAGAGGGGCTGAGGGAACACATGCTTATGATCCTAGGATGGACTCGCCGACCTGGGTAGACTCAATAGGAGTGCCCAGGGGAGTTCCAAATGAGTATAAGCTGGCAGATCAAATAGCCGCCGGGTTTGAAAATATTCCAATAATCGCTGCTCTCTTTCCTGTGACCCCTAACAAGAATGTGGATAGAATTAATTATGTTCACTATAATCTGCTGAGACTCTCTAACCTTACTCGAGATGGGATGGAAGGGCTAGTGGAGCAAGTGGGTCCGACCTCGTTGATGGGGGTGCAGAATAGAATGGCTTTAGACATGCTGTTAGCAGAACGAGGCGGTGTATGTGCGATGTTCGGTGATCAATGCTGTACTTTTATTCCTAATAACACGGCTCCAGACGGGTCAGTCACTCGAGCACTAGAGGGGTTGAAAACGCTCTCTAAGACCATGCACGAACATTCGGGAATTGAGAATCCGCTGGAGGGCTGGATGACCTTGGTCTTCGGACAGTGGAAAGGGTTTGTACTTCCCATTATGCTTTCATTAGCTGTGATGGTGGGTATTTTGGTGACCTGTGGCTGTTGTCTCATTCCTTGTGCCCGAGCTCTGTTAGAAAAGGTGATCACGAAGGCAGTGGATTCAGGAGCAGAAGCCCACATACCCATGATGCCTTTGATGGACATGGGAGTCGCTGTGTGGGACGAGGAGTGAAGCACCTGACAGTATGGTGACCTCTGGTCAGTCAGAGGTCAAAAGGGGGAGTGAGAGGTCTGGAAAATGCTTTTGCCATGATGTAATCTGTAATTTCCACAAAGTATGCTGATCAGTGTAATTTTCAATGATTGAACTGTAGTAGAGACGAGCAAACATATTGGTACATCTGAGAAGAGAGAACTTTTGTTATGAAAATGATTTTAATCTTTTACACATGATTGCATTTGAGCTTATTAAAGAGCTGTGGCTCCTGGTCAAGTGAGGGTCAGAAACTCTTGGCGGGCGTGATGATCTGCCAATACACGGTGAGGAGGACAGGAGCTCTGAAAGGAATTGCAACACACCTGCTTACATGACATACGCCTGGAGTGATTTTTATCTTTTATTACTTGTATCCTTTAGAGCTCAGATTTAAGGTTTATCATTTATCACTTATATTCTTTTAAGTAAGTTTAAGTTTCATTTAGGTTCATTTTAAGTGTTTCCTTCATAGTTTGAGTAGAATCATTTGAGTGTGACAGTTAGCCTAGAAGTCACACATAGTTCAGCTGTGGATGAGCGCAGGCCTTATGTCTGGGTATGACAGAGGTGTGAGGTGAAGCTGGGGTGCAGACCAGGTCATGACACATACTTAGCATATACTGCAGACACACATACACACCATAACAGATCTATTTTGGTAGGGCAGAAGTGGAGATGTATTTTTGCTGCAATTGTAGAATTGTGCCGAAGTACTTAGAGGAAGTGCAACTGATGTCGAGATAAGAGACGTAATATTCTTTAAACTATGCTAAAGTTCACGGAACATCTTGTGGTTTAAGTGATGTAAGCTGTACTTTGTCTATTTTTGCAAAAGAGGGGGGCTTTGTCATTGTACCCATATAAAACCTTTGTTTAATCATCGTGGGTTCAGTTCGATTGCTGACTTTGCCCAGCTTCGGACTCCACGCGTGTAATCAATAAATCTTTGCTTTGACCACATCTTCCGGACCAGAGTTGTTATTTGCTTGTGAGCCCTCCGTACTCCTTTTCTCCAACTTTTGAACCCCAACAAGCCTCAAATTTCTCCAGGAAAGCCTTAAGGAGTTGGTCTTGGGTTACAGAGAAAACTGTGAGTTTTCGCTGAAGGGTGTGACCCCAGCAGCATGGCGAACATTGAGGTCTCGCCATGAAGAAACAAATTAGTGTAACTCAATGAAATCCAATGTGATCAGTACCAGATTTTACAGGGATGATGTCAGACCCGCCCTGAACAGATCAATATGCCCATTGTCAGGAATACGTAGAGCGCCACCTAGTGGCACCAGGAAATGTCATGTCTTTCATTTTGTTGTACTGATTTTCACAGGTTCATCGTGGCCACCTCAAAAGCGGTGAATATCACCATCAGTCCCTCTTGATGCTTCAGTGAGAAAATTGTGACTATAAACTGAACGGCGCACCCTGGTGGCAACGCAGTTCACCATGAAAGATGAAGTGGCTTTTGAGGGGCTTGAAAAGTTTAAAAAGTCTTGAAATTTGGCGCACACCTCCAATGTCATGAGGGAATTCTTTTTATATGTTCATTTTCCTTGAACACCGCAAAATGGCTCCACAGCGCCCCCTACAAAATTTCAAAACAACAGCCCCTGCTCTGTGTTTTATATATGAGTCTGAAACCTTGTGAGCTTATAGGAGATATCAAGATGTACAAAAAAGTCTCTTGGAGCAATATCCCAAATCCAACAGGAAGTCAGCTATTTTAAAATGAATGTGTAATTTTGGCGACATTTTCCCTTCTTTTCAGGCACGTTTCTTTGACGAACTCCTCCAAGGGATTTCATCATATTGCCGCGATCTCTTGTGTGTGAAATCTAAAGACCTTTGTGATGTTAAATTGCTAAGCTTTTTACATTCAGGGAAACGGGGTGGTCATGGCGGCACGTGGAGTTTCAATCCCTCGCCAAAAAGCAGTAATCTGCTGTCACTCAAAAACACAATGTCCAATCTCTCCCAAAGGTCGCAGGCGTGATGAGACTCGAGCTCGGAAATGTTTGTTATGGCATTTGTCAGTAATGATTAGAGCGCCACCTAGTGGGACGAGTATAATAATGGTTGATTTAGATGAAATGTTAGCTGGTGGTTAAATGCATGAATTCAATCAATATGACATCAGATCGGACGCGCTGGTTTTAGGTGTTGGGCTTGGCTCGACGTGCTGGGGTGCGAGGGCCCTCGTATCACTGCTTGCAGCTTTAATTAGGGCCCAAGCACCGAGAGTGCGAAGGCCCTATTGTATCTGCTCCGTTTCTTCTTATTATTATTATTAGGGCCCGAGCACAAAAGTGCGAAGGCCCTATTGTATCTGCTCCGTTTATTATTAGGGCCCGAGCACAAAAGTGCGAAGGCCCTATTGTATCTGCTCTGTTTCTTATTATTATTATTATTATTATTATTATTATTATTAGGGCCCGAGCACCGAGAGTGCGAAGGCCCTATTGTATCTGCTCCGTTTCTTATTATTATTATTAGGGCCCGAGCACAAAAGTGCGAAGGCCCTATTGTATCTGCTCTGTTTCTTATTATTATTATTATTATTATTATTATTATTATTATTATTATTATTATTATTATTTCGGCAAATGAATCGGCCTTTTGAGGGCCTAAACATGCTCGAAAACTCATGAAATTTTGCACACGCGTCAGGTCTGGTGAAAATTTACGTATTTTAATGTCCGTAGACATGTCCAGATAAAATTGGCTCAGTAGCGCCACCTAGAAAAATGAGAAACGCGAGCCCCCGAGATGGGTATGACCTACATGTATAAAACTCGGAACACATATCTAACGTTCGGAGACGCACATAAAAGTCTATTATGGCCATGTCCTAAACCCAACAGGAAGTCCGCCATTTGGAAGTGACGGTGACATTTTGGCTCTAATTTTGCCATTTCCATGCCTCGAACTTTTGCGAACTCCTCATTGGAATTTCATCGTACAAGCTTCATATTTGGTCAGTGTCAACTACACACCTGGGCCATGTTAAATTGCGGAGCTTTTGAGTTTTCGGGTTACTGTGAGGCCGTGGCGCCACGGCGAATTTCGATGACTCGCCATGAAAATCTTATTGCCTCTCGTTCTGTCATACATTGTCCGACCTTGACCAAAGTGGACACATATGATAAGGCTCCACCCCTGAACATATTTCAACTGCCATATTTGACACCAGGGACAGCGCCACCTAGTGGGAACAGGAAATGTCATGTTTTACACTTTGGGGTACAGTATTGTAATGGGTGACATCTGCAGCCTCAAATTTCTCCAGGAAAGCCTTAAGGAGTTGGTCTTGGGTTACAGAGAAAACTGTGAGTTTTCGCTGAAGGGTGTGACCCCAGCAGCATGGCGAACATTGAGGTCTCGCCATGAAGAAACAAATTAGTGTAACTCAATGAAATCCAATCTGATCAGTACCAGATTTTACAGGGATGATGTCAGACCCGCCCTGAACAGATTGATATGCCCATTGTCAGGAATACGTAGAGCGCCACCTAGTGGCACCAGGAAATGTCATGTCTTTCATTTTGTTGTACTGATTTTCACAGGTTCATCGTGGCCACCTCAAAAGCGGTGAATATCACCATCAGTCCCTCTTGATGCTTCAGTGAGAAAATTGTGACTATAAACTGAACGGCACACCCTGGTGGCAGCGCAGTTCACCATGAAAGATGAAGTGGCTTTTGAGGGGCTTGAAAAGTTTAAAAAGTCTTGAAATTTGGTGCACACCTCTAATGTGATGAGGGATTTCTTTTTATATGTTCATTTTCCTTGAACAGCGCAAAATGGCTCCACAGCGCCCCCTACAAAATTTCAAAACAACAGCCCCTGCTCTGTGTTTTATGTATGAGTTTGAAACCTGGCAAGCTTATTGGAGATATCAAGATGTACAAAAAAGTCTCTTGGAGCAATATCCCAAATCCAACAGGAAGTCAGCCATTTTAAAATTAATGTGTAAATTTGGCGACATTTTCCCCTCTTTTCAGGCCTCATACTTTTACGAACTCCTCCAAGGGATTTCATTAGATTTACGCGATCTCCTGTGTGTGGAATCTAAAGACGTTTGTGATGTTAAATTGCGAAGCTTTTTACGTTCAGGGAAACGGGGTGGTCATGGCGGCACGTGGAGTTTCAATCACTCGCCAAAAAGCAGTAATCTGCTGTCGCTCAAAAACACAATGTCCAATCTCTCCCAAAGGTCGCAGGCGTGATGAGACTCGAGCTCGGAAATGTTTGTTATGCCATTTGTCAGTAATGGTTAGAGCGCCACCTAGTGGGACGACTATAATAATGGTTGAATGAGATGAAATTATAGCTGGTGGTTAAATGCATGAATTCCATCAATGTGACATCAGATCGGAAGCGCTGGTTTTAGGTGTTGGGCTTGGCTCGACGCGCCGGGGGTGCGAGGGCCCTCATATCGCTGCTTGCAGCTTTAATTATTATTATTAGGGCCCGAGCACAAAAGTGCGAAGGCCCTATTGTATCTGCTCTGTTTCTTATTATTATTATTATTATTATTATTAGGGCCCGAGCACTTCGAGTGCGAAGGCCCTATTGTATCTGCTCTGTTTCTTATTATTATTATTATTATTATTATTATTATTATTATTATTATTATTATTATTATTATTATTATTATTTCGGCAAATGAATCGGCCTTTTGAGGGCCTAAACATGCTCGAAAACTCATGAAATTTTGCAGACGCGTCAGGTCTGGTGAAAATTTACGTATTTTAATGTCCGTAGACATGTCCAGGGAAAATTGGCTCAGTAGCGCCACCTAGAAAAATGAGAAATGCGAGCCCCCGAGATGGGTATGACCTACATGTATAAAACTCGGAACACATATCTAACGTTTGGAGACGCACAAAAAAGTCTATTATGGCCATGTCCTAAACCCAACAGGAAGTCCGCCATTTGGAAGTGAAGGTGACATTTTGGCTCTAATTTTGCCATTTCCATGCCTCGAACTTTTGCGAACTCCTCATTGGAATTTCATCGTACAAGCTTCATATTTGGTCAGTGTCAACTACACACCTGGGCCATGTTAAATTGCGGAGCTTTTGAGTTTTCGGGTTACTGTGAGGCCGTGGCGCCACGGCGAATTTCGATGACTCGCCATGAAATCTTATTGCCTCTCGTTCTGTCATACATTGTCCGACCTTGACCAAAGTGGACACATATGATAAGGCTCCACCCCTGAACATATTTCAACTGCCATATTTGACACCAGGGACAGCGCCACCTAGTGGGAACAGGAAATGTCATGTTTTACACTTTGGGGTACAGTATTGTAATGGGTGACATCTGCAGCCTCAAATTTCTCCAGGAAAGCCTTAAGGAGTTGGTCTTGGGTTACAGAGAAAACTGTGAGTTTTCGCTGAAGGGTGTGACCCCAGCAGCATGGCGAACATTGAGGTCTCGCCATGAAGAAACAAATTAGTGTAACTCAATGAAATCCAATCTGATCAGTACCAGATTTTACAGGGATGATGTCAGACCCGCCCTGAACAGATTGATATGCCCATTGTCAGGAATACGTAGAGCGCCACCTAGTGGCACCAGGAAATGTCATGTCTTTCATTTTGTTGTACTGATTTTCACAGGTTCATCGTGGCCACCTCAAAAGCGGTGAATATCACCATCAGTCCCTCTTGATGCTTCAGTGGGAAAATTGTGACTATAAACTGAACGGCGCACCCTGGTGGCAGCGCAGTTCACCATGAAAGATGAAGTGGCTTTTGAGGGGCTTGAAAAGTTTAAAAAGTCTTGAAATTTGGCGCACACCTCTAATGTGATGAGGGATTTCTTTTTATATGTTCATTTTCCTTGAAGAGCGCAAAATGGCTCCACAGCGCCCCCTACAAAATTTCAAAACAACAGCCCCTGCTCTGTGTTTTATGTATGAGTTTGAAACCTGGCAAGCTTATTGGAGATATCAAGATGTACAAAAAAGTCTCTTGGAGCAATATCCCAAATCCAACAGGAAGTCAGCCATTTTAAAATTAATGTGTAAATTTGGCGACATTTTTCCCTCTTTTCAGGCCTCATACTTTGACGAACTCCTCCAAGGGATTTCATTAGATTTACGCGATCTCCTGTGTGTGGAATCTAAAGACCTTTGTGATGTTAAATTGCGAAGCTTTTTACGTTCAGGGAAACGGGGTGGTCATGGCGGCACGTGGAGTTTCAATCACTCGCCAAAAAGCAGTAACCTGCTGTCGCTCAAAAACACAATGTCCAATCTCTCCCAAAGGTCGCAGGCGTGATGAGACTCGAGCTCGGAAATGTTTG
Organism: Oreochromis niloticus; assembly: GCF_001858045.2. NCBI lineage: Eukaryota > Metazoa > Chordata > Actinopteri > Cichliformes > Cichlidae > Oreochromis > Oreochromis niloticus. The sequence continues at coordinate 36,873,816 of NC_031977.2, forward strand.
TTATGCCATTTGTCAGTAATGGTTAGAGCACCACCTAGTGGGACGACTATAATAATGGTTGAATGAGATGAAATTTTAGCTGGTGGTTAAATGCATGAATTCCATCAATGTGACATCAGATCGGAAGCGCTGGTTTTAGGTGTTGGGCTTGGCTCGACGCGCCGGAGGTGCGAGGGCCCTCATATCGCTGCTTGCAGCTTTAATTATTATTATTATTATTATTCAGGCAAAAGAAGGGCCTTTTTGAGGGCTTTAACATGCTCGAAAACTCTTGGAATTTTGCACACATGCCAGGTCTGGTGAAAAATTTTGTATTTTAATGGTTTTACATATGAGCACTGGGAAATGGCTCAGTAGCGCCACCTATGCCTTGTTAAATGCAGCCCTACGAACACATCGTTTTAGCTACATGTATGAAATTTGGCACACATGTGTATCATGCCAAGACGAACAAAAAAGTCAGTGGGACCATTGACGCAAACCCAACAGGAAGTCCGCCATTTGGAAGTGAAGGTGACATTTTGGCTCTAATTTTGCCATTTCCATGCCTCGAACTTTTGCGAACTCCTCATTGGAATTTCATCGTACAAGCTTCATATTTGGTCAGTGTCAACTACACACCTGGGCCATGTTAAATTGCGGAGCTTTTGAGTTTTCGGGATACGGTGAGGCCGTGGCGCCACGGCGAATTTCGATGACTCGCCATGAAAATCTTATTGCCTCTCGTCTGTCATACATTGTCCGACCTTGACCAAAGTGGACACATATGATAAGGCTCCACCCCTGAACATATTTCAACTGCCATATTTGACATCAGGGACAGCGCCACCTAGTGGGAACAGGAAATGTCATGTTTTACACTTTGGGGTACAGTATTGTAATGGGTGACATCTGCAGCCTCAAATTTCTCCAGGAAAGCCTTAAGGAGTTGGTCTTGGGTTCAGAGAAAACTGTGAGTTTTCGCTGAAGGGTGTGACCCCAGCAGCATGGCGAACATTGAGGTCTCGCCATGAAGAAACAAATTAGTGTAACTCAATGAAATCCAATGTGATCAGTACCAGATTTTACAGGGATGATGTCAGACCCGCCCTGAACAGATTGATATGCCCATTGTCAGGAATACGTAGAGCGCCACCTAGTGGCACCAGGAAATGTCATGTCTTTCATTTTGTTGTACTGATTTTCACAGGTTCATCGTGGCCACCTCAAAAGCGGTGAATATCACCATCAGTCCCTCTTGATGCTTCAGTGAGAAAATTGTGACTATAAACTGAACGGCGCACCCTGGTGGCAGCGCAGTTCACCATGAAAGATGAAGTGGCTTTTGAGGGGCTTGAAAAGTTTAAAAAGTCTTGAAATTTGGCGCACACCTCTAATGTGATGAGGGAGTTCTTTTTATATGTTCATTTTCCTTGAACAGCGCAAAATGGCTCCACAGCGCCCCCTACAAAATTTCAAAACAACAGCCCCTGCTCTGTGTTTTATGTATGAGTTTGAAACCTGGCAAGCTTATTGGAGATATCAAGATGTACAAAAAAGTCTCTTGGAGCAATATCCCAAATCCAACAGGAAGTCAGCCATTTTAAAATTAATGTGTAAATTTGGCGACATTTTCCCCTCTTTTCAGGCCTCATACTTTGACGAACTCCTCCAAGGGATTTCATTAGATTTACGCGATCTCCTGTGTGTGGAATCTAAAGACCTTTGTGATGTTAAATTGCGAAGCTTTTTACGTTCAGGGAAACGGGGTGGTCATGGCGGCACGTGGAGTTTCAATCACTCGCCAAAAAGCAGTAACCTGCTGTCGCTCAAAACACAATGTCCAATCTCTCCCAAAGGTCGCAGGCGTGATGAGACTCGAGCTCGGAAATGTTTGTTATGCCATTTGTCAGTAATGGTTAGAGCGCCACCTAGTGGGACGACTATAATAATGGTTGAATGAGATGAAATTTAGCTGGTGGTTAAATGCATGAATTCCATCAATGTGACATCAGATCGGAAGCGCTGGTTTTAGGTGTTGGGCTTGGCTCGACGCACCGGGGGTGCGAGGGCCCTCATATCGCTGCTTGCAGCTTTAATTATTATTATTATTATTATTTCGGCAAATGAATCGGCCTTTTGAGGGCCTAAACATGCTCGAAAACTCATGAAATTTTGCACACGCGTCAGGTCTGGTGAAAATTTACGTATTTTAATGTCCGTAGACATGTCCAGGGAAAATTGGCTCAGTAGCGCCACCTAGAAAATGAGAAACGCGAGCCCCCGAGATGGGTATGACCTACATGTATAAAACTCGGAACACATATCTAACGTTCGGAGACGCACATAAAAGTCTATTATGGCCATGTCCTAAACCCAACAGGAAGTCCGCCATTTGGAAGTGAAGGTGACATTTTGGCTCTAATTTTGCCATTTCCATGCCTCGAACTTTTGCGAACTCCTCATTGGAATTTCATCGTACAAGCTTCATATTTGGTCAGTGTCAACTACACACCTGGGCCATGTTAAATTGCGGAGCTTTTGAGTTTTCGGGTTACTGTGAGGCCGTGGCGCCACGGCGAATTTCGATGACTCGCCATGAAAATCTTATTGCCTCTCGTTCTGTCATACATTGTCCGACCTTGACCAAAGTGGACACATATGATAAGGCTCCACCCCTGAACATATTTCAACTGCCATATTTGACACCAGGGACAGCGCCACCTAGTGGGAACAGGAAATGTCATGTTTTACACTTTGGGGTACAGTATTGTAATGGGTGACATCTGCAGCCTCAAATTTCTCCAGGAAAGCCTTAAGGAGTTGGTCTTGGGTTACAGAGAAAACTGTGAGTTTTCGCTGAAGGGTGTGACCCCAGCAGCATGGCGAACATTGAGGTCTCGCCATGAAGAAACAAATTAGTGTAACTCAATGAAATCCAATCTGATCAGTACCAGATTTTACAGGGATGATGTCAGACCCGCCCTGAACAGATTGATATGCCCATTGTCAGGAATACGTAGAGCGCCACCTAGTGGCACCAGGAAATGTCATGTCTTTCATTTTGTTGTACTGATTTTCACAGGTTCATCGTGGCCACCTCAAAAGCGGTGAATATCACCATCAGTCCCTCTTGATGCTTCAGTGAGAAAATTGTGACTATAAACTGAACGGCGCACCCTGGTGGCAGCGCAGTTCACCATGAAAGATGAAGTGGCTTTTGAGGGGCTTGAAAAGTTTAAAAAGTCTTGAAATTTGGCGCACACCTCTAATGTGATGAGGGATTTCTTTTTATATGTTCATTTTCCTTGAACAGCGCAAAATGGCTCCACAGCGCCCCCTACAAAATTTCAAAACAACAGCCCCTGCTCTGTGTTTTATGTATGAGTTTGAAACCTGGCAAGCTTATTGGAGATATCAAGATGTACAAAAAGTCTCTTGGAGCAATATCCCAAATCCAACAGGAAGTCAGCCATTTTAAAATTAATGTGTAAATTTGGCGACATTTTCCCCTCTTTTCAGGCCTCATACTTTGACGAACTCCTCCAAGGGATTTCATTAGATTTAGCGATCTCCTGTGTGTGGAATCTAAAGACCTTTGTGATGTTAAATTGCGAAGCTTTTTACGTTCAGGGAAACGGGGTGGTCATGGCGGCACGTGGAGTTTCAATCCCTCGCCAAAGAACAGTAACCTGCTGTCGCTCAAAAACACAATGTCCAATCTCTCCCAAAGGTCGCAGGCGTGATGAGACTCGAGCTCGGAAATGTTTGTTATGCCATTTGTCAGTAATGGTTAGAGCGCCACCTAGTGGGACGACTATAATAATGGTTGAATGAGATGAAATTTTAGCTGGTGGTTAAATGCATGAATTCCATCAATGTGACATCAGATCGGAAGCGCTGGTTTTAGGTGTTGGGCTTGGCTCGACGCGCCGGGGGTGCGAGGGCCCTCATATCGCTGCTTGCAGCTTTAATTAGGGCCCGAGCACAAAAGTGCGAAGGCCCTATTGTATCTGCTCTGTTTCTTATTATTATTATTATTATTATTATTATTATTATTATTATTATTATTATTATTATTATTATTTCGGCAAATGAATCGGCCTTTTGAGGGCCTAAACATGCTCGAAAACTCATGAAATTTTGCAGACGCGTCAGGTCTGGTGAAAATTTACGTATTTTAATGTCCGTAGACATGTCCAGGGAAAATTGGCTCAGTAGCGCCACCTAGAAAAATGAGAAACGCGAGCCCCCGAGATGGGTATGACCTACATGTATAAAACTCGGAACACATATCTAACGTTCGGAGACGCACATAAAAGTCTATTATGGCCATGTCCTAAACCCAACAGGAAGTCCGCCATTTGGAAGTGAAGGTGACATTTTGGCTCTAATTTTGCCATTTCCATGCCTCGAACTTTTGCGAACTCCTCATTGGAATTTCATCGTACAAGCTTCATATTTGGTCAGTGTCAACTACACACCTGGGCCATGTTAAATTGCGGAGCTTTTGAGTTTTCGGGTTACTGTGAGGCCGTGGCGCCACGGCGAATTTCGATGACTCGCCATGAAATCTTATTGCCTCTCGTTCTGTCATACATTGTCCACCTTGACCAAAGTGGACACATATGATAAGGCTCCACCCCTGAACATATTTCAACTGCCATATTTGACACCAGGGACAGCGCCACCTAGTGGGAACAGGAAATGTCATGTTTTACACTTTGGGGTACAGTATTGTAATGGGTGACATCTGCAGCCTCAAATTTCTCCAGGAAAGCCTTAAGGAGTTGGTCTTGGGTTACAGAGAAAACTGTGAGTTTTCGCTGAAGGGTGTGACCCCAGCAGCATGGCGAACATTGAGGTCTCGCCATAAGAAACAAATTAGTGTAACTCAATGAAATCCAATCTGATCAGTACCAGATTTTACAGGGATGATGTCAGACCCGCCCTGAACAGATTGATATGCCCATTGTCAGGAATACGTAGAGCGCCACCTAGTGGCACCAGGAAATGTCATGTCTTTCATTTTGTTGTACTGATTTTCACAGGTTCATCGTGGCCACCTCAAAAGCGGTGAATATCACCATCAGTCCCTCTTGATGCTTCAGTGAGAAAATTGTGACTATAAACTGAACGGCGCACCCTGGTGGCAGCGCAGTTCACCATGAAAGATGAAGTGGCTTTTGAGGGGCTTGAAAAGTTTAAAAAGTCTTGAAATTTGGCGCACACCTCTAATGTGATGAGGGATTTCTTTTTATATGTTCATTTTCCTTGAACAGCGCAAAATGGCTCCACAGCGCCCCCTACAAAATTTCAAAACAACAGCCCCTGCTCTGTGTTTTATGTATGAGTTTGAAACCTGGCAAGCTTATTGGAGATATCAAGATGTACAAAAAAGTCTCTTGGAGCAATATCCCAAATCCAACAGGAAGTCAGCCATTTTAAAATTAATGTGTAAATTTGGCGACATTTTCCCCTCTTTTCAGGCCTCATACTTTGACGAACTCCTCCAAGGGATTTCATTAGATTTACGCGATCTCCTGTGTGTGGAATCTAAAGACCTTTGTGATGTTAAATTGCGAAGCTTTTTACGTTCAGGGAAACGGGGTGGTCATGGCGGCACGTGGAGTTTCAATCACTCGCCAAAAAGCAGTAACCTGCTGTCGCTCAAAAACACAATGTCCAATCTCTCCCAAAGGTCGCAGGCGTGATGAGACTCGAGCTCGGAAATGTTTGTTATGCCATTTGTCAGTAATGGTTAGAGCGCCACCTAGTGGGACGACTATAATAATGGTTGAATGAGATGAAATTTTAGCTGGTGGTTAAATGCATGAATTCCATCAATGTGACATCAGATCGGAAGTGCTGGTTTTAGGTGTTGGGCTTGGCTCGACGCGCCGGGGTGCGAGGGCCCTCATATCGCTGCTTGCAGCTTTAATTATTATTATTATTATTAGTTCGGCAAATGAATCGGCCTTTTGAGGGCCTAAACATGCTCGAAAACTCATGAAATTTTGCAGACGCGTCAGGTCTGGTGAAAATTTACGTATTTTAATGTCCGTAGACATGTCCAGGAAAATTGGCTCAGTAGCGCCACCTAGAAAAATGAGAAACGCGAGCCCCCGAGATGGGTATGACCTACATGTATAAAACTCGGAACACATATCTAACGTTCGGAGACGCACAAAAAGTCTATTATGGCCATGTCCTAAACCCAACAGGAAGTCCGCCATTTGGAAGTGAAGGTGACATTTTGGCTCTAATTTTGCCATTTCCATGCCTCGAACTTTTGCGAACTCCTCATTGGAATTTCATCGTACAAGCTTCATATTTGGTCAGTGTCAACTACACACCTGGGCCATGTTAAATTGCGGAGCTTTTGAGTTTTCGGGTTACTGTGAGGCCGTGGCGCCACGGCGAATTTCGATGACTCGCCATGAAAATCTTATTGCCTCTCGTTCTGTCATACATTGTCCGACCTTGACCAAAGTGGACACATATGATAAGGCTCCACCCCTGAACATATTTCAACTGCCATATTTGACATCAGGGACAGCGCCACCTAGTGGGAACAGGAAATGTCATGTTTTACACTTTGGGGTACAGTATTGTAATGGGTGACATCTGCAGCCTCAAATTTCTCCAGGAAAGCCTTAAGGAGTTGGTCTTGGGTTACAGAGAAAACTGTGAGTTTTCGCTGAAGGGTGTGACCCCAGCAGCATGGCGAACATTGAGGTCTCGCCATGAAGAAACAAATTAGTGTAACTCAATGAAATCCAATCTGATCAGTACCAGATTTTACAGGGATGATGTCAGACCCGCCCTGAACAGATTGATATGCCCATTGTCAGGAATACGTAGAGCGCCACCTAGTGGCACCAGAAATGTCATGTCTTTCATTTTGTTGTACTGATTTTCACAGGTTCATCGTGGCCACCTCAAAAGCGTGAATATCACCATCAGTCCCTCTTGATGCTTCAGTGAGAAATTGTGACTATAAACTGAACGGCGCACCCTGGTGGCAACGCAGTTCACCATGAAAGATGAAGTGGCTTTGAGGGGCTTGGAAATTTTAAAAGTCTTGGAATTTGGCCCAACCTCCAATGTGATGAGGGCTTTGTTGTTATGTGATCATTTCTTTGAATAGTGCAAAATGGCTCCACAGCGCCCCCTACAAAATTTCAAAACATCAGCCCCTGCTCTGTGTTTTATTTATAAGTCTGAAACCTGGTAAGCTTATGGAGGATATCAAGATGTACAAAAAAGTCTCTTGGAGCAATATCCCAAATCCATCAGGAAGTCAGCCATTTTAAAATTAAGGTGTAATTTTAGCCACTTTTTCGCCTCTTTTCAGGCCTCATACTTTCACGAACTCCTCCAAGGGATTTCATCAGATTAACCCGATCTCCTGTGTGTGGAATCTAAAGACCTTGGTGATGTTAAATTGCGAAGCTTTTTACGTTCAGGGAAACGGGGTGGCCATGGCGGCACGTGGGGTTTCAATCCCTCGCCAAAAAGCAGTAATCTGCTGTCACTCAAAAATACAATGTCCAATCTCTCCCAAAGTTCGCAGGCGTGATGAGACTCAAGCTCGGAAATGTTTGTTATCCCATTTGTCAGTAATGGTTAGAGCGCCACTAGTGGACGACTATAATAATGATTGAATGAGATGAATCGTTAGCTGGTGGTTCTAGGCATGAATTCCATCAATGTGACATCAAATCGGACGTGCTGGTTGTAGGTGTTGGGCGTGGCCCGACGTGCCGGGGTGCGAGGGCCCTCATAACGCTGCTTGCAGCTTTAATTATTATTATTATTATTAGGGCCCGAGCACTTCGAGTGCGAAGGCCCTATTGTATCTGCTCTGTTTATTATGTGTGCCTATGACAAGAGGCACACATATTACTATTCGTCGGATTTATTATGTGTGCCTATGCCAAGAGGCACACATATTACTATTCGTCGGATTTATTATTCTTATTATGTGTGCCTATGCCAAGAGGCACACATATTACTATTCCTCGATTATTATTCTTATTATTATTATATTTTCCTTTTCCGCCTGAAATTTTGCAGTGTATCTCGACCCGCAGTTTGAGACAAGCTTCATATATGTTACCTCATTTTGTGCGGCTGGATCTGGAATGGTGTGCTATGACTTTTGGTGTTTATGAATTTTATAGTTTTTTAAATATTAATATTTTAGTGAAAATTTCCCGCGCTCCTCTGCCAAACAGCTTTGACAATAGGGTTACATATGTTACATCATTTTGTGCGGCTGAAGCTGGACTAGTATGGTCTGACTTTTGGTGTTTATAACTTTTATAGTTTTTGAAATATTTAGATTTTAGTGCAAATTTGGGCCAATTCATCTTTTGGCGCCAAATAAACAGACTTCATTTGTGGTGTGTTGGCTCTCTCTAGTGGTATGCCGGGAGTGGTACAGCCTGTCTACCCTTATTTGGATTACCGTAATGATGACAATTTCAACGGTGCGCACAGCGTCGCTGCTTTCAGAGCCATTGGAATTTTAAGGTTGCGCAAATCATTCAAAAGTTACGGTAATGCTTGGTGGAAAACTCAATATCCCACATTCATAGCACGCCTCTACAGAGTGAACAATGGCGGCCACCACTTCGTTTATATGTCTTTATTCGTGTTTCTAGGTCACAAAATAAGCTTTTAAGATATTTCAGGCGAGAATGTAGGTGTGTAAACTTCAAATATCTGCTTGTTTTATCAAGACATCCCATATTTAGCGACAGTGCTCTGACGACGTCGGTCCTGCCTGACAGCTAGCCGGCTACCTAGCTAGCTGCCGCACTTGGCTGCAAATGGATAGCGAGGGGACTCTCTCTCTCTCGCTAGCTAGCACGACGGGAGTTTATATACAGCTGTGTGCGCGCTAAGTTACTGACGTTGACTTTATTTTATTCATAATGGTTAGTTCGTAGAGTTGCCGTACAAACGGAATCGTGCCACATTCACAGAAAATATTACGATTTATTCTGTCGTTACGAAGCCTCCCTGTCATTCTCTGCCTGTTGCAACTTCAATCATGAAACTGATCAATGATCGGCTTTTCGCTCTTGTTTGTTTATCGCCTAAACAACAGCTGCACGTTTAAGCTTGATCAGCTGTTGTTAGAATTCATTTGCTTCTAATTTCTAGTATCAGCTGATGTCGATGTGGAAAAAATAACTGAGTTGTTTGGTGGTGGAGCTACAACAGAGGGCAGCTATCCACCGGTGTGTGACAGAAAGGACATGCGCGAACGAGACATAAAGGCGGTGAGGCTACCGCCGATCGACCGGTGTTTGCTAACGCGGAGGTCAATCGTGGATCAGGGAAAGCGAAGCAGGAGCGTGAGGTGAACTGAATTCAGGTAAGAAGTTATGACCTGCACTCTATTGGTCAGATATAAACCGAGTTTAGTGTAGTTTATTTAGCACATTCTCTTATGTGTTGCTGATAGCCGGCTAGCTAGCTAGCGCCGCTAGCATAGTTAGCTAGCGCCGCTAGCAACCCTTGGTGAAAAGCACCCAGGCTTGGCTTATATTGAGCGGGTGAAACTCGTGTCAGCACCGGTCGCTCTCTATTTGGGTCAGATATAAACCGAGTTTAGGTGTAGTTTATTTAGCAGCAGTTCTCTTATGTGTTGCTGATAGCCGGCTAGCTAGCTAGCGCCGCTAGCATAGTTAGCTCGCGCCGCTAGCAACCCTTCGTGAAAAAGCACCCAGGCTTGGCTTATATTGAGGCGGGTGAAACTCGTGTCAGCACCGGTCGCTCTCTATTTGGGTCAGATTAAACGAGTTTAGGTGTAATTTATTTTCGTTGACCTTTTACAATCGTAATGCCACGGGAGTTTATATACAGCTGTGTGCGCACTAAGTTACTGACGTTGGACTTTATTTTATTCATTAGGGTTAGTTCATAGAGTTGCCGTGCTGTACAAACGGAATCGTCCCACATTCAGAGAAAACATTATGATTTATTCTGTCGTTACGAAGCCTCCCCTGTCATTCTCTCGCGTGTTGAAACGTCAATCATGAAACTGATCAATGATCGGCTGTTCGCTCTTATTTATCGCGCTAAACAACAGCAGCACGTTTAAGCTTGATCAGCTGTTGTTAGAATTCTTTTGATTTTAATTTCTAGTATCAGCTGATGTTTGCTGGAGCATGAAGATGAAATCAGGAGATGTCCTTACTGAATCATCAGAGCTGAACTGGTGATGGAGAAACAGGTTTACACTTTAGGTGACATGAATGAGTTGAAGGGAAGTTATGAGTTGTTCTGAGAGACAAAGACCAAGCTCTTT